>NC_022017.1:3514287-3524704 GCF_000317375.1 Microtus ochrogaster
CTAACTGTTCAATCAAACTGGATATCTAAACTTTCTCCCCACAGCCTTCTCTCCTGGCTGCTCTCGGTGGTTACTGTGCTGTGTTTCCTTCACAGATGCTGGCATGTCTATCCATGTTTATCCTTCTAATTCAGTACCAAGTGCAGGTTTATCTATTCCAAGAACTTTAAATCTACACCAAAAAGCTAAAAAGTAGTGAAGGCGGGCATGGTGGTGCACGCCTTTCAACTCAGCACTCAGGAAGCAGAGGCGGGTGGGTCTCTTACAGAGGCCAGGCTGATCTACAAAGCAAGCTTCAGGATGGCCAGGACTACATATAAAGATCCTAGCTCCAAAACAAACACAAAGGATTTGGGGTGATTATCGAGATGTGTCCTTCACCAGGGACTGCAGGGCCAGCTGTCCAGTCCTTTAGTCTCTCAGGGTTAAGCAGCCTCAAAGCCACCGCCCTTCTCACTGGCAGCCTAGTTCTTGTGACAGCGTATTCAATAAAGAGTCAGTGTCTGGTTCCAGATGCCATTGAGAATCCAAGTACAACCAGGACAGAGGATGACCTGAGACTGCAAAGTGACTGACAGTAAGTAGTTTGGAAAGAGAATCAAAATCTCAAAGCATTACGAAGATGGAGATTTCTTGTCTGTTACTTTGGGGTTTTTTGTTATTGTTCCTTGGCTTGTTTTTCATTGCTAGTATCTCCTAGGCTGGACTCAAAAGTCAGCCCAAACACAAACTACACACCAGATGCAGACAGAAAGTTCCGCTCACAGACCTTCATTTGTGATTCAAGCAGCAGGAAAGAGTGCCCCGTACATGGTGTGTGTGTGGGGGGGGGCATCCCACTAGGCACTGCTTCCTGTCACAACACAGTCAGGCCAGAACGAACTCTCTGACAGGAGAACTACATCCCCATGGCACAGGGAGAGCCCCGTACTTTCTCTCCCATCCTCTTGTCATGTGGTTCATGTATGGCCTCAGGAAAAGAAAGACAGAACTGGAGGACAAAAACTCAGGATTTCCAACCAAAGGAGCTGCAAGGGGAAACCACTGGACAGGGAAAGCTGAGGCACAGGAAGAAGGAATTCAGCAAAACTGTCAACTCTGGTACTGCAGCTGTATCCCATTCAGCCTCTTCCAAAGAGTATGTCAGAGGTTTGCTAGCTGAGCTCCGAGTGCACTGCTAGCCGATCTGGCACTGAGAGGTATTAAGGTCTTAAAAACTAAGCAAGGCCAACTCTAGCCCATGGATGCAAAAGGGACGCTGAAGTCTAACTTGACTAGCTGTCCAATGAAATATTCAACAAATACTGCCTTCTAGGTTCCATGCAGCCATGACACAGCAGGCCCACCCTCCCTGAGGAGAGACTGGATGTTAATGATTGTTGGGGATGGGAAGGAAACTTTCCTCAGTGGTAACAACGCTGGTAACTTGTCTGTGCTCCAGTAAGTAACCCCCACCCATGCCCATACAAGCAACCCTAGTTAAATCAGTCGGTCACATAAAAACAAAACAAGAAGAGACATCAAAATAGGAGGGGATTCACACAGGAATGTGAGCGGACAAGGGAGGTAATGGGGATTAAAATGACCAAAATACATGTATGAGATTGTCAAAGAATAAAAGGTAATTTTTAAAAACCATTTTTAAAAGGCGAAGATGTCAGTGAGAAAACTTAGTGGATAAAGGTGCTTGTTGCCAATCCTGCTGATCTGAGAGACCCCTGTAGCACACAAGGCAGAAGGAGAGACCAACTCTTGCAAGTAGTCCTCTGACTGCCAAGCAGCACAGCATAAGCCATAAAACTGGCATAACCTGGGACAAATGGTTGAAGTGCCTGGTCTATAGAGTGAGTTGCAAGAAAACCAGGGCTACAAAGAGGGGCACTATCTCAAAAAAAAAAAAAAACAAAATAAATAAATAAGAAAGTTCAGTTTCTTTAAAACAGCCACAATCTCTTTCAAAGTTCAAATTCTCTCTAAAGCTTCAGAGTTAACTGTAGCTCCTGTAAAATCATAAACAAGCTACATGCTTCCTTACAAAAGAGGGAAGAACCAGGGCACAGTCACACTCAAGTCACACTGTGGAGCTCAGGGTCAAGACTGCCTGGGCTCCAAGGGGCATGTCACAGTGACCCACAGGCCCAAGCCAGCTCCACTACAACACAGCTGCCACTGTCCTTGGTGATCGTCCCATGGTCCTGGTATCTCCCAAACGCTCTGGTCTGCAGGGAAGCTGAGCTGCACTTTCCCTGGGAGCCTATCCCTGTGGCTACCATAGATAAGAACAATGGGTTAATATAAGCTACAAGAGCTAATAAGAAGCCTGAGCTAATGGGCCAATCAGGTTATAGGTAATGCAGACTCTGTGTGTGATTTTCTCTGGGACTAAACGGCTGGGAGACCGGGTGGGACAGAAATGCCAACAAGCTGGCCTTCATGTTACAGAATGGCACCCAACGTGGATAACTGCATCCACAGAAAGCCTGAGAAAGCTTGGGAAAGAATAAAGCATGTTTTCTTGGTAGCAGCAATTTCTCGGGGCTGCTCTGCTTGCTACAGGCAAAGCAAGCACTCTCATCTAAGAGAGGCTTTCTGACTCAGCTTTAGCTGCAAAACCCTGCTCTTTAAGAGGTCCTGCCACGAAACACTTAAATGGTGTTGATGAAAAGCTGACTGCATGCTTTTCAGTTTTCAGCCGTAGCAGGAAAAAAGCTGCACTGTTTTAAAATGCTGACTTTCTGGTCTGTCCTGCCAGGGCAAACTCTGACTCTTTCAGGTAGGCAGTCTGACTATGGAGCATTTGAATGTGGTCTGTGAGCAGAATGCTGCAGCTTGCTTGCTGGCAGGGACCTTGAAATGCCATAGAGTTGTGGCAATGAACATGGCTACAGCTGGGACCTCCGCCGCGAGGCTGGAATCACAGAAAGCTAAGGAACGGGCTAGATCTAGCTGTCAAAGCCACAGCTTTAATCCTACCCATATTTCTTGGTAAATTAAAGACTCATGTGGTCACAAAAAGAGAGATATACAATAAAAGAAGGATTCAAAGTCGAAGAAAACCTCTAAATGGTTTACAGTATGTTAAAAATATATGCAGGCTTAAAAAAAAAAAAGAGGTTGAAGTCCTAGCCAAAAAGAAAAAAAAGAAAAAAAGAAAGAGAGTAGTTGAGTGTGGTGGTACACACCTTTAATCCCAACACTTGGGAGGCAGAGGTAGACTGACCTCTGTGACTTCAAGGTGTGGTAGCACACACCTTTAATCCCAATGCCTGGGAGACAGAGGTAGACAGACCTCTGTGACTTCAAGGTGTGGTAGGACACACCTTTAATCTCAGCACTTGGGAGGCAGAGACAGAGGATCTCTGTAAATTCAAGGATAGCCTGGCCTACAGAGGGAATTCCAGGACAGCCAGGGATTTGCAGAGAAACTGTCTCAAATGGTAAAAGTAAAAATAAAAGAAATAGAGGTTAAAGTAAAGCCGCATAAAGATGAAAAATATACAAAGAATCTTGGTACTGTATGCTATTATGCTCTCTTTGAATTGTTTGAATGCTGAGGAAGGAGCAACAGCTGCTAAAAGACTTTTGTTAATAAATGCTGCTGAACTAATCCAAGATAGGTATTTTGAAAAATACCTTGACTTCAAAATTGAAGTCAAAAGGTATGTTACTTTGGAGAAGAGATTTTGTTTTTGTTTCCATAGGAAATGAGAAGCTGTGGATTCATTCTGAATTAAGAAAAATCAGGTTCGATCAAGGAAGACCACCTGAGAAATCTCCGGTAGGAACACATGGCCCAGATGTCAGAGTTCTACATCTAGAACAGATTCAAGATGCTGCTTGAGATGATCAAGACTCACAGGATACCATAGTCAGGACTTGATCATAATTCTAAATTTTCTTTAGGTCCCTATAAGATTATTAGCGCCCCCAACCAGCTGGAAGTAGCCTGGAATACTACGCCACAATCCCAAAAAATGGACTATGGATATTTTCCTTTGTTTAAAAAAAAAAGATGCCAGGTGGCGCACGCCTTTAATCCCAGCACTTGGGAGGCAGAGGCAGGCGGATCTCTGTGAGTTTGAGGCCAGCCTGGTCTACAAGAGCTAGTTCCAGGACAGGAACCAAAAAAGCTACGGAGAAACCCTGTCTCGAAAATTCAAAAAAAAAAAAAAAAGAGGGGGAAGTGGTGCGGGAGACTTGTCTGCATTCTGTCAATCACGTTTTAAATAAATGCTGATTGGCCAGGCAGGAAGTATAGGTGAGTAAACTAGACAGAAAGTAGAACAGGAGAATGCTGGGAAGGAGGAAGCCCATTTCTCACCAGTCCTGTGCAGACCACCGAAGAAGCAGGTTGTGATCTGTACCACCGAAAAAGGTACCGAGCCATGTGACTAACATAGATAAGAGTAATGGGTTAATATAAAAGAGCCAATAAGCAGCTTGAGCTAATGGGCCAATCAGTTTTATAACTTATGGAGATCTCTGTGTGATTTTCTTTGGGGCTTGCCAGCTGTGGGGAACTGGGCAGGACATAAACCCCAACAAACAGGCCCCTTCATGTTACACATCCCAGGCTCACTCGGGGAGTCTGACCCTGCCACATAATGCCAAGCCTCAGCTTTTCCCCATGACCCCTTCAGTCCTGGGGCTTCAATGCAACTGAGGCTGCACATTTACCAATGGCCTCTCACAGTGCCAAACCTTACCTGCTCTCCATGACCCTGCCATGTCTTCAGAACCCCACAAGGGAGACTTTGACACATTATCAAATATGGCAGCAGCACAAGGTCCAGAATTGGCTGACTCCCTCTGGATTGCAGCTCTGAGAAAGCACCTTCTAGAAGACTGCCTCAGAGGTGCTGATCTCTTAATCAGAGCAGAATCTTTAGCCCCTGCGGACTAGTATCAACTGTCCAGAAAAGCAAAGGGTTCACTTCAGTGGTTTAGTTCAGTATATCACAAAAATAGTCCCGGTAGAGTGTTCGCTTCCCTTGGGACCTACAAGCCCCACTGTCTGCACTATTCTCAACATTTTTTATCTTCCATTCTCCCACAAGACAGTCCAATTGGGTCAGAGAACTCAGTGGCTTCTCCAGCCCAAAGTTCAAATACTACCACAATCCTCCCAAAAATACATGGTCAGGTCTGTCAAAGCAAAACCCCATGACCTGCTACCAATTTCTGTCTTGGTGAGAGCTTCTATTGCTATGATAAAATACAGTGATCAAAAGTAACTTCGGAGAGAGTAGTTTTATTTCATATTACAGATTGTAGTCATTGTCCAGGGAAATAAGTGCAAAAACTCAAAACAGGTACCCAGAGGCAGGAACCAATGCCGAGGCCATGAAGGAGTGCTGTTGACTGGCTCTGGCACACACCACACCTGAAGCACCTGAAGATCTGTTATAGATTAACCCAGCCAAAGTCCCAACAGACTCCATCCCTTACTGACAAGCTACTGGCCCCTGATAGCTGCTGTGGGGGAGGGGAATTATTACTTTTTAAATGTATGGTCACTGGTAGATTCTCCGTGTTCCAGTGGATGCCCCCGCCCCCCCCCCACACAGGTTATCAGAGAGGAAAAGACAGAGGAAGCAGGACACAAACACACACACACACACACACACAGTTTGGAGGGGGCCATAATGTCGGGAAGATTTGGGAAGGGTTGGAGGGGGAAACCAAGGGGTAAACACAATCATGTTTCATGGCATATATGTACGATATCCTCAAGAATAAAGAAAATTTCATATATTAAAAATTAAATGCCAATTGTAGACTCCGTGACCCTTATTTATGGCTAGAAACCAATTATGAGTGAGTACATCCCATGTTCATCTTTTTGGGTCTGGGTTACCTCACTCAGTATAGTGTTTTCTATTTCCATCCATTTGCATGCAAAATTCGAGAAGTCGTTGTTTTTTACAGCAGCGTAGTACTCTAATGTGTATATATTCCACACTTTCTTCATCCATTCTTCCATTGAAGGGCATCTAGGTTGTTTCCAGGTTCTGGCTATTACAAATAATACTGCTATGAACATAGTTGAACAAACACTGGAGCACTGTACTGAGCTCTCAAGGTCCCAATGAGGAGCAGAAGGAGGGAGAACCTGAGCAAAGAAGTTGGGACCACGAGGGGTGCACCCACCCACTGAGACAGCTGATCTACTGGGAGCTCACCAAGGCCAGCTGGACTGTGACTGAAAAAGCATGGGATAAAACCAGACTCTCTGAACATGGCGAACAATGAGGGCTGATGAGAAGCCAAGGACAATGGCAAGGGGTTTTGATCCTACTTAATGTGCTGGCTTTGTGGGCGCCTAGCCAGTTTGGATGTTCACCTTCCAAGATATGGACGGAGTGGGGAGGACCTAAGACTTACCACAGGGCAGGGCACCCTGACTGCTCTTTGGACTGGAGAGGGAGGGGGAGAGGAGTGCGGGGAGGGGAAGAAGGGTGGGAGGAGGGGGAGGGAAATGGGAGGCTGGGAGGAGGCGGAAACTTGTTTTTTTTTCCTTTTCTCAATAAAAAAAAAACTGAAAAAAAATAGAAAGCAACCAAAAAAAAATTAAACGCAGTTGTTTCACATACTATCATATAATTAAGCTCTTTATCAGTGGTTTCAAATGACACTGCTTTGCTTTTCCTCATCCACATCCTTTGGCTTTAAAAAGAAAAAATACTTCATGTGAAAGGAAAATGAAATGACAAGGAAACAGAACTTCAGGATAGGAACCTAGACATGAAAGCTGTCTGTGTGAATAGAGTCTATTTTACTTCTCTTAAGTTCTTAAAAATATGAATGAGGATTCAAAGTATAAAGTCCAACATTATGGGCTATTTCAACAGAAATAGACACAAGGTAAAGACCCTCGAGGAACTAACACATCAGCATTCCATCTAAAGTAGTAAAGTATTAAGTTTAGCCATGCAAAGGGATACAGTAAGCATAGGGAGGCAGAGACAGGAGGAGCTCTCTGAGTTCAAGGCCAGCCTGGTCTACAGAGCCAGTTCCAGGAAAGCCAGGGCTATGCAAAGAAGCCCTGTCTCAAGAAAAAAAAAAAGAATAAAATCTAAAATCCCGCATTTAAATTAATGTTTGTGTGTGTGTGTGCATATATATGTGTCTGTGCATGTGTGTGCATCTGCACGTGTGTGTCCCAAAAGAAAGGGAAACAGCCACAAAATAAACAAAAAACAAACACTAAAATAGTATACCTGAATTAAATGTCAACAATTACTTTAAATGTAAATGATCAAAACACACTGATTAGAGTAGAAACTGTCATGTAGGTCTATCAATCAAGAAGTATACATTTTAAGTTCAGCAAGATGAATAAATTCTGGAGCAGTGCTGCAGAAACTGCCCCTGAAGTCAACAGCACGGTGTCATACACTCACACTTTGTGAGGAGGGCACAGCACACAGAAAGCACTTTTGCCATATTGAAAAGAGACAGAAATAGACAGAGACATAGGCTGAACTACAAAAAATAAAGGAAACACTATATGCTGTCTACTAGAAAACCCATGTTAAACACAATGACATGCAGGCGAAAACTAAAAAGGATGCGAATTATAAGACTGGATCCTGGAGCAGAAAAGGACATCATTAGAAAATAATCTATTACTTAGTAATATAATATTACAACAATGTAAATATCGTGGTTTTCATAAATGTATCAAGGTTAATAAATTAAGGAAAGCTAAGTAAAGAGGAATCAGGAGCCGTCTCTGTACTATTTTGGAAACTTTTTTTTTTTTGATTTTTCGAGACAGGGTTTCTCTGTAGCTTTTTGGTTCCTGTCCTGGAACTAGCTCTTGTAGACCAGGCTGGCCTCGAACTCACAGAGATCCACCTGCCTCTGCCTCCCGAGTGCTGGGATTAAAGGCGTGCGCCACCACCACCTGGCTTTTTTGGAAACTTTTTATGAGTGTGAAATTACTTCAAAATAAAACAGACATTTTTAGTAAAAAAGGGAATAAAATAAATATTATGAAAGTATGAATCATCAGAAAGCTGTAGCACCTATATAATAGTATCAGATTACAGATTTCAAAGCAAGGAAAATTATCAGGGCTACAAAGAGACATTATAAGAACAAAGGGTCAATCATAAAAAGACAAAAAATCTAAAATGTATGTGTATGTATTTATATATGTATATATATACATATATATATCAAAAGAGCTCTAATATATACAAACTGATAAAATTGAGGGAAATAGTACACAAACATGTGATTATAGTTAAAGATTTCAATTTTCCTTTCTCCACAATCATTAAAATAAGAAGACGGGGGTTGGAGAGATGGCTCAGAGGTTAATAGCACTGGCTGTTCTTCCAGAGGTCCTGAGTTCAATTCCTAGTAAACACATTGTGGCTCACAACCATCTATAAATGAGATTTGGTGTCTTCTTCTGCAGAACATCATATACACAATAAATCTTTAAAAAACAAAACATCTTTAAAAATAAACAGACAGAAAATAACCAAGGATACAAAGAAATTGAAAAATACCATCAACCAATTGGGTATAACTAATATCCACAGATGACTCTCCTGACAACAGAACACATATTTTTTCCAAGTACATACGGGACAGTCAAGAAAACAGACCTTATTTTGGCTCAAAAGACAAAACTTATTATAAAGCACTGAACTCATATAAAATGTATGATGGAATAAAATTAGACAGTGCAATGGTGGTGCACATCTTTAATCCCAGCACTCCGGGAGGCAGAGGTTGGTGGATCTGTGAGTTTGAGGCCAGCCAGCCAGCCAGAGCTGTATAGAGAGATCCTGTCTCAAAAAAAAAGAAAGAAAGAAAGAAAGAAAGAAAGAAAGAAAGAAAGAAAGAAAGAAAGAAAGAAAGAAGGACTGGAAAATAACCCAAATAATAACCCAAATTCCAAACCACACACCTAAATTTAAGGTCACAGAGAAAGTCTCAAGGAAAACAAAAATTCACAAAAGAAGGAGAGGAAGGGGAAGGAGAGGGAAGAGGAAGAAGGAGAGAGGTAGAAGGAGAAATGGAAAGAAGATGGACAGATCAAAATCAACAATATAAGTTTCTTCCAGTTGAGAAAGAGCAAATTTACATATTAGAAATGAGAATTTTCTATGAAAGAGACATCACTATAGACCTCATAACTATCAACAACAAAGTGTATACACGTAAAATGGCCAACTTAGATTAAGTGAACCACTTCCTTGAAAGCAACAAAATATCCACTCCAAAGACCTAAGTATCTTATATTGTTATTTAAATCTAATTTGTAATTGAAACCCTTCATTAAAAAAGAAAAGGCTCAAAGCTCAGATAGTGTGGTAGTTTGGAAGAGAATGGTCCCCCTTAGGCTCATATATTTGAATGATTTACCACCAGGAGTGGCACTATTTGAAAGGATTAGAAGGATTAGGAGGTGTGGCCATGTTGGAAGAAGTGTGACACTAGGGGTGGTGGTGAAACTGAGGTTTCAAAAGCCCATGCCTAGCCAAAGTGTCTCTCTCTGCCTATGGATCAGGACATAGCTCTTGGCTACTGCTAGAGCCAGCGCCTGCCTGAATGCCACCATGCGCCCTGAAGCAATGATAATGGACTAAATCTCTGAAACTGCAAGCAAGCCCCAAATAGATGCTTTCTTTCATTAGAGTTACCATGGTCATGGTGTCTCTTCATAGCAATATAACAGTGACTAATAGAGATGGTTTTTACTGGAAAAATCTACCAACTACATTTTTCTTTTTCTGAGTTATTTGTATGTGTGAGATGGGGGACTTAAACACATGTCTATGTGCATGTGTGTGCATGCGTGTACATGGACCTCGGATGGGATGGTAATCTATACTGAATGTCTCCCTCAAATACAATCTACCAAGTTTTTAATATTTTTAAAGTTTTTTTTCATTTTGTGTGTGAGTATGTGTGTGGTAGACCCAAACATGTATGCACCAGACACATGTGAAGGGCAGAAGAGGAAATCACATGTACTGCTCTATCACCTTCTGCCCTATCCCCTTAAGCTAGGGTCTCTGACTGAATCTGGAGCTAGGCTATTGCCAGCAAGCTGCAGCCTCCACCCTTCACTGTGCTGGGGTTACAGGTGTACATTCCTCAGTCCAGGTTTTACATGGGGGCTGGGGATTTGAACTCAGGTAACACAGCAAGCACTGTTACCTACAGAGCCATCTCTGCAGCTCTTCCACTTTGTTTTTCAAGACAAAGTCTCTGGCTGGAACTAGAACTTGCCACTTTAGCTAAACTGGGCAGCTGACAAAGTCAGCTGTCTCAAGCCAGTTCAGTTACAGTCACACAGTGCACAGATTCACACCTGGCTTCTGCAGTTACAGTTGCACAGTGCACAGAGTCACAACTGCCTTCTGCAGTTACAGTTGCACAGTGCACAGAGTCA
>NC_022017.1:3524804-3530199 GCF_000317375.1 Microtus ochrogaster
GCACAGAGTCACACCTGGCTTCTGCAGTTACAGTTGCACAGCGCACAGATTCACACCTGGCTTCTGCAGTTACAGTTGCACAGTGCACAGAGTCAAACAGGCCCTCTGTAGTTACAGTCACACAGTGCACAGACTCACAACTGCCTTCTGCAGTTACAGTCACACAGTGCACAGACTCACAACTGCCTTCTGCAGTTACAGTCACACGGTGCACAGTCACACCTGCCTTCTGCAGTAACAGTCACACGGTACACAGAGTCACACCTGCCTTCTGCAGTTACAGTTACACAGTGCACAGAGTCATACCTGCCTTCTGCAGCTACAGTCACACAGTACACAGAGTCTACACTAGGGCCGGCATCTGAACTCAGTCCTCAGGTTTATTTGGCATGCACTGCCCCTGCTGAGTCATATTCTTGCCCTCTACCCAATAGTCAGTGAAGGAATCTGATGGAATATCTCCAAAGGCTAATATTTTCAGCACCAGAACTTGACAAAGATAATTCAAAGAGAAAAAAAAACATAAAAAGTATAGACTAATTTTCTCAAGTAGATGCAAAACTCAACAAAATATTTTATTTTTGTTGTTGTTGAGACAGGGCTTCTCTGTGTAGTCCTGACCATTCTGGAACTTAGATTAGTCTGGCCTCAGATTCACAGAGATCTGCCTGCCTCTGCCTCCCAAGTGCTGAGATTAAAGGAATGTGCTACCACACACTACTCAACAAAATCTTAACAAATTGGTACAACAAAATGAGACTAGCACTCTGCAAACAAGTGCCATTCATCCAGGAATACAAAGACTTCAATGTCTGAAAAGCAGTGCAGATCATGTATTAGCAAAGAAAAGAAATACATGGTTGTGTGAATTCACACAGAGAAAAAAGAAAACACTTGACAGAACTGAATATCCATTCTTGACACATTATCAAGAGATGGAAGTTGACTTCCTAAGTGCATCTACAGGAGCCAGCGTAATGGTAAAAAAACTGGGCACTTTTTTCCTAAGAGCAGAAAGAAGGCCTGCATCCCCATCTTACAAGATGCTTGCAACAAAAGAGGAAAAAAAAACATATAAATCCAAATGGAAGAAATTAAACTGTCACTTCTCACAGACTATTCAATTATCAAGAAACTCATACAGCAGATTCTAGAATCAACGAGTTTGTAAAGCTGTAAGGCACAAGTTCTCCTTTTAAAAGAATCCATTGTTTCCACATTCAAGAAATGAATTAGAAACTGAAACATAAAATAAAAACATTTCTATTAGTTAAAAAATTAACTTAAAATGTGCACAATCTACATGCTTAAACCACAATAAGTAAAAGCAACTCCAACCAAATCTAAAGGCCTGACTTTAATCCCTAAGCCCCACATGAGAGAGGGAGAGAACTGATTTCCACAAGTTGTCCTCTGTCTTCCACAAATGCACCATGGTATGCACGCACACGCGTGCACACATTCGCACATGCATACATGTATGCACAAACATGCTAATAAATAAAATATAATAAGAAAAAAATTTAAGCCAACAAAATTCTAATGTCAAATGGTACCCAAATAAATGAAGAAATATGTCACACAAATTGATGAGAAGCCTGGATACGTTAAACAAATCAATTCTCAAACTGATCTACAGATTTAATACAGTTCGGATCAAAATTCCTGTAGGACTTTTTGCAGATATATACAAGCTAATTCTGATTTCCACAACAATTTTAATACTAGAACAGAGCTGGAAAATTTGTACAACCTGACAAAGTCTTACTGTAAAGTACGGTTACCAAGGGCAGCATGTGAAAACACACACACACACACACACACACACACACACAGAGCAACAGGACAGAACAGCCCAGAAAAACCACACAGAGCCAGCTGACTTGAAAAAGGTGCAGAACCAACTCCATAGAGAAAGGGTAATCACCCCACACTGGTGAGCAACTCTGAGAACAATACAGCAAAGAAAACCTACATGGTGCAGATCTAGGTGTAACACTGTAAGACGACCACCATGGGGTAGACAAAAAGGGCTTACAAATGTCATTAAAGATACAATCTATAAAAGAGAAAAATGGGCAAGCTGTACTTGATCAAAAAATTTTAAATTTGCATTATAAAAGAGAAGAAAAAAATGCTGGCACTAGGAGAACATAGGTCCAAATGATCAAGCTAAGGAAAGACTTTTTTAAGCCATAAAAACAAAACTCACAATAGAAAATCCAATATATTTTTAATGAGCAAAATATCAGAACAGACACTTCAGCACAAATATACAGACAGCAAACGAGCATGTAAAAAGATATTTAATAGCATTAGCCACTGGAGAACTGCAAGCTGAAACCACAATGAAATACCACTGACGCGATATTAAGATGGCAGGGGAGGGGCACAGACTGAGGAACAACGACCAAACCAAGCCTGACAATGTGACCAACGTGGATACAGAGCTCTAGTGGCAACACAACGCTGTACACACTGGAAGGCAGCTTAATAGCTTTATCCTTAATGTCTTGGTGGCTTAAGGTACTTGCTATGCAAGTATGAGACAGACCTGCAGCATCCACATAAAAAGTTGGGCACAGCAGCGTGCACCTGCGAGCCCAGCACTGCCGGCAGAAACAGGAGGAGCTGGCTGACCAGCCAGTCTAGTCAGTCAGTGAGGGGAGGACATCTCAGGAAATAAGGTGGAGCATGATAAAGGACACTTGATGTTGATCCCTGGCCTTCACATGTGCACAAACTGGTGTGTGCACACACATGCACACCCTATATACACTATACAACCCAAAAGACACACATACACTTACTACAGTTCCCAGCAGTTAGTTACCACTGTTTGTTTGCTTTTCAAGACAGGGTTTCTCTGTGTATCCCTGACTGTCCTGGAACTGGCTCTGCAGACCAGGCTATGCTCTAACTCAGAGATCTGCCTGCCTCTGCCTCCCGAGTCTGGGATAAAGGAGTGTGCCACCACACCCAGGTCAGCAGTCCTAGTCTTAGGATCTACCTCTGAGTCATATGAATTTAGGCTTACACAAAGACCTGTACAGCAGCCATTATTTACAACAGCCAGAAACATCCCACATTCCAAATGTCCTTCCACGGATGAATAAGCAAACTATTAAATACAATGTTAGATACAATGGAGCAAACAATTCAATTATATACAGTAAGATATTACTCACCAATAATAAAGAACTGATTGGTACAACAAAAATTACCAAGATATTAAACTGAACAAGAGGCCAGGCTCAAGAAGTTAGATGCTATGGTACGAGTCTACCTCTACCACATTTGGGAAAGGTAGGCTTATAGGAATGGAGAACCAAGCAGGGCTTGCAAAAGTTATGGACTGGGGACACTGCCAAAGGACGACAAGAGGGGCTTCTGAGAGTAGCAGAGCCCTTCTCTGCTGATGTGGGATCCCCTCTGTGTGCTATGATTACTGCCAGTGGGGAAAGCTAGGCTGAATGCTGGGAGAAAGGAGGTAGAGTCAGAGAGAAGCCAGGGAGCTGCCACTGGAGACAGACGCCCTGATACTTTGCTGGTAGGCCACGACCTCGTGGTAATACACAGATTACTAGAAATGGGTTAAATTAAGATATAAGAGTTAGCCAATAAGAAGCTAGAGCTAATGGGGCAAGCAGCGATTTAAATATTATAGTTTCTGTGTGATCATTTTGGGTCCGAGTTGCCGGGAGGCCAGGAAATGAACGAGTGGCCTTCCTCCAACACTCTGTCCTGACAGTAGTTGCACTTACATAAATCAATACATTTATCAACTCAGAAACAATGTCCTTCTCGTTGCTGCTGTTGAAAACCAAAGCCATGTGGCATAATAATTGAAAACTACGTATTCACTGTCTCTAAGCTAAGTCAGAGGTTTCCCAAACACAAGTCACACTGAATCCATTCCTGAGAAGGTAACCACTTTCTCTGGGGACAAAACCCTACCAGGAAGGATCACGGACTGTAAAGAGTTTCTGTTGTCCTGGGTACACTGTTGGCCTGAAGATTGAACTACAGTGTAAGGATCTAATCCCTCAATTTTGGTCATAAAAACATATTTTCTTGCCCAAAATTTGGACTACTATCCATCATGCCACAGATTCACCACTGGTTTTCATAATTATACACCAGAGTCTACAAAAGAATTCCAAACACTCAGGGAAGCCCTACAATGCCACACTCCTCAACAGAAGCACCTACTGGAGCTGCTGCTGGTCTTGAGTCCCGCTGGAAAGTGATACATTCCTGCGTCATGAGGAGTTTACTTCGTTGATGAAACTTTTGGAACAGGTCACAACCAAGGGATGAATGAAATCCCCACACAGGTCTTACAAATCCCCACACAGGTCTTCCTGCACCACTCTGGGCTTTTCCAACTCACACTTTAACCAGACACCAGGAAGCAGGCTGCCAACGAACGGGAGATAAACCATACACGCAAGCCCTGGAAGCTACAAGGTTGAAGGTGACCCACCACTTACCAGCAGTACAAAGCACATCAGCCCTCAAGAGTCAGACTAAGTATATTCTGGTTAAGATGGGTACAGGGACCACTGAGGCCAACCGACAGCAAGGCTTTAGTATCTATTCAGCACACAGGAAAAAAAGGGCTTTGCTTTGCCCTATAAAGCTTTTGAAAACTTTTTGATGCTAAGGATCTACAAAAACAAGTTTTAAATCATACTCTTTGGTCACTGATTAGGGAATCTTCCAGTAGGTAAGTGAAAGCTACACTGTGCTGTTATTACAAGAAACAGTGCACGTCACAACCCTCGTCCCCCTTTCCTAGAGACCAGAAAGAAGAAATACTACAAACAAGAGGTCTGGAAGACACCTCCAGCTCAATATTCATTCCTTTACACCAGAACACAGAGATTTACCCAGCAGATTGCCCTCTCCTCTCCGCAGGCAGTTAAGTGGACCTGCCCTGTGCAGCGCATTCCGGAGCATCTTCACAGGGCGCTACTGTTTAGCTGTTGTGGGCTGCACATCCTAACTAGGAGGCAGGCGCAAGCACACCACGTAAGCATAGTCACTCCTTATGGAAGTGCTGCAAGGATGCTGTGCACTGCTACCCAGAGCGCTAAATCCCTCTACATCATGGTCATGAACCTGGCTTGTCCTCCAGGCTTCACAGCAAGCCTCGGGGGCCACTGTCAACTGTCTGAGCACAAAAAGGTAGATGTAAATGAATCTGCAGGGGGTCAAGTGATTCAAACAATTCAAGTGTCTAAAAAAGAAAGATACTTTAACAAATGAGATTCTTTATTTATTTATTTATTTTGGATTTTTCAACACAGGGTTACTCTGTAGCTTTTTGGTTCCTGTCCTGGAACTAGCTCTTGTAGACCAGGCTGGCCTCGAACTCACAGAGATCCACCTG
>NC_022017.1:3531884-3540512 GCF_000317375.1 Microtus ochrogaster
AACCACATGGTGGCTCACAACCATCTGTAATGAGGTCTGGTGCCCTCTTCTGGCCTTCAGGCATACACACAAACAGAATATTGTATACATAATAAATAAATATAAAAAAATCCATGTGGCACACATATTCAAAGTTCTATTTACTTTCTTTCCTGTCCGTCCTGCTCACATAATTACAAGTCTGCGCTTTCACCAATATACAACAAGGCCAACTCAAACAGCCAACCACTTGGCTGTTCACATCTTGCTCTTGCCATCCTGTAAATGCTGCTACATGGCGCATGGCTTTTGTCGTGAGTCACTTGGTACCCCTCTAAATCGCCTGTGCTCATGTTGCCCAACTCACTACTATTTTTGCAGGCTTAATTGCAGCTGGGGGTTCTATCAGGCCACCTGGACTGCACACAGCTCCCCAAACACTCTACAGCCTCACCTTCTCAGATGCACCACAGCAAGCCCAGAGCACACATCTTCCAACAGCTGCTTCTCATCAAACTGCCTTCAAGTTTTCTGAAAATTTAATTTTCTAGACAGGCCTGGTGGCCCTCATGACACTGAGGCGGAAGCACTGCCATAAGCTTCAGGTGAGCTTGGACTAGATGGTGAGTTTTAGAACAGTGGCTTCAGACTGAGACTGTGTCGGGGCAGGGCAGGGCGGGGTTCAACTTATTAACTAATTGCCAACCACACCACTCAGCTGGTAATTAAACTCTTTCCAATGCAAACCTATTCTTATTTAATATTTTGTTTTCTCCTTATTTAACCAGACAAGATTCTAGAATGTGAGAGATTGTTCATGCATTTCTCAGCACCTGTTACACTCTCCTCCCTTAGTCATTTCACAACTTTTCAACACCATGACTTCCTCTACACTCACTTTTTAAAAGAAGTCTCTAATGGAAACACTAACTTCTTTTTTTTAAGATTTATTTATTTATTATGTACATGCCTGCATGCGTACCTGCACCCCAGAAGAGGGCACCAGATCTCATCATAGATGGCTGTGAGCCACCATGTGGTTGCCGGGAATTGAACTCAGGACCTCTGGAAGAACAGTCAGTGCTTTTAACCGCTGAGCCATCTCTCCAGCCCCAAATACTAACTTTTTACATTAAATAACCCAAAACAGTAGAATATAAATTTCATCAATAAAAGGAAAATATAGAAAAAATATGTATATCATAAAGAAAGGACTGATCTAAGATAGTCTAGAATAAATGATCAAATTGTCAAATTATTTAAAGTCCTTCTAAGTGAGCTAGAGAGATGGCTCAGCCATTAAGAACAGCCTGGCTAAGCCGGGCGATGGTGGCTCACGCCTTTAATCCCAGCACTCGGGAGGCAGAGGCAGGCGGATCTCTTTGAGTTCAAGACCAGTTTGGTCTACAGAGCTAGTTCCAGGACAGACTCCAAAACCACAGAGAAACCCTGTCTCGAAAAACCAAAAAAGAAAAAAGAAAAAGAAAAGAAAAAAAGAACAGCCTGGCTGTTCTTCCAGTAGACCCAGGTTCAATTTCCAGCACCCACATGGCTGCTCACAACAGTCTGTAATTCTAGTAGCAGGAGATCCAATGCCTCCATAGGCACCATGCAAGTCCATGGTACAGAATACATGCACACAGAACTCCCATACATACAAAACAATTTTTTTTAAAAAAAATAGCCTTTCTAAAAGATGATAGAAATAG
Organism: Microtus ochrogaster; assembly: GCF_000317375.1. Taxonomy (NCBI): domain Eukaryota; kingdom Metazoa; phylum Chordata; class Mammalia; order Rodentia; family Cricetidae; genus Microtus; species Microtus ochrogaster. The sequence goes on from NC_022017.1 coordinate 3,533,573, forward strand.
TTGGGGGGACAGAAGGGGCTACTGTGTGTATGTGTACAACTAGTACCCATGGCTGTACTTATGGAATACATACTGGATGGCTAGAAGACAGTAAAAGACAACTCGACTTTTATATTTTTGAACCCTCTGCCTCTAGCAACTACTCAAACAAGGAAATCCAAAAGGTGGGTGTTTAAAGTAGAATGGAAGAGAGAACACCAAGAATGTCTTTGTGGGAAAGTTGTTGGAATATTGACTGAAAATGAGGGGTTACAATGCTACCCTACCCCAGCAGGGAGTGGCAGCACACGCCTTTAATCCCACCTCTTCAGAGGCAGAAGCAGTGAACTTCTGGGTTTGAGGCCAGCCTGGTCTACAGAGGAAGTTCCAGGACAGCCAGAGCTGTTACACAGAGAAAAATAAAATAAAAATAAAATAAATTTAAAAAGTTGTCCTGTCTTCCATAAAGCAAGAAAATGCTCTCCAGTTTTCCTAAAGTGGAAATCAGGTAAAGAAAACGTGCCATAAAGTTAAGATCAAACGTAAACAAAACTAACAAGAATTCCACCTTCCTCAGGTTCTGTTCTGTGTCCGGATCAGGACCCACAGGAGTCTTCAGGAGAGTACGCCCCTTGTCACAGGTGTGAACCTTTCTCTCACTACCGCCTTGTCCGCTGTACTTCCCACCCTTTAAGGAATAATCCTAACACTTTCCTCCCTAGCCCAACGCCAATCTTTAAAGCATGCCTACTATACTCGAGGTATTTTCCCCAAAAAAACAATGGTTCACACCTCTACACCAAGTCTTAGGAAATCCAGTCAAGAATTCTGTAGCCAATGAGGTGCTCTGATCTCTGAGAAAGTTCTGCCAGGCTCATTTCCAACCTGCTTAATATTCCTCTGCAGTTTAATAAAAATGTATTAATTTGTTTTCATTTAAAATCGTTTTAATTCAGCTTATTGCCAAGGCAGAAAGACAGTAGTGGTTGTGGCAGCAGAGCTCACAACACTATCCTTAATTAAAGAAGAAGCTAGCCATTCAGCAGACAGCCGCATCCACTTCAGGGGCTGCGGCTCCGCAGAAGACAACTGCTATTTCACACCCGCGCGCACACACGCGCACACACACACACACACACACACACACACACACACACACGACCCCGACCCCAAATCAACCAGGCCCAGCAGAGCTTCAGTCTCAAACTAAGAGTATCTCTTAGACCAGCGGTTCTCAACTTTCCTAACGCTATGACCCTTTAATACAGTTCCTCATTTTGTGGTGGTGACCCCCAACCATTAAATTATTTCATTGCTACTTCATAACTGTAATTTTGCCACTGTTATGAATCCTAATGTAAATATAACAAACAGGATATCTAATGTGCAACCCCCAAAGGGTTGAGATCCACAGTTTGAGAACCACTGCCTTAGCCCCTCAGGTTACCAGTTTTCCTCATTGTAATACATCTCTATGACCGAGTAAAATCTTGGCCATTATCCCCTTCCTCCTGTGCCCTCCTAGCCTAATGGCTTCCAAGAACTACCCATGCTCTAGATCTCACCCTTCCAGCACGGGTCCCCAGTGTGCTCTGCTCTCTAAATCCTGCACCAGCTTCAACCTTACACAGGCAAGGACGCTCCAGGAATCAAACTTCCCTACTGTCCTCGTTATTATACAGGTTGGCAGTGTGAGCGCATTTCCGGGTCACCACAGAAGGGTAGGGCAAGTACAGAACAAAGAGGCATGCTACTTCAACCACTTCTTGACACTTCAGGTCATTTTTCCTCATTCTTCCTCTTCCAAAATGCTCCTTCAGAGGTCCTTCTGCCTTCCTTCTGCCTATCTCAGAATCTTTCACTGTGCCCACTCACTAAGATATGTTTAGCTACCTAGGATAATGATAATTTCTTAAAATAAACCAAAACTGTTCATTTTACTTGGTTCTATGAACATCAGAATGTAACACCATTTAATGGGAAAAAAAGAAATCTTTACATGTGGATCAACTAGACTCAGCAGCAGTTTGCACATGACCTCTTACGTGGTCCTCATTCCTTCTGGGCACACTATCTCCTGAACTGCAACAAAACAATAGCCTGCCTTACCTAGCTCTAAAATCCACCAGAAAGAAGGATACTTTGAATTTTGATAAACAGAGTAATAGTGACCAAAGATCCTAAGATGATAGCCATTCAGACATAGCCATTCCAAGCTCACATACAAAAAAAACTAAAATAAAGACAGAACCCCTTTCAAACTCTACCACACTGACAAGACCTAGCTTATATGAGAACAATGGTACCTCAACTTCTAAGCCTAGTTCGTCTTTAGATCTGTTGCTAAAACACTCCTTTGTGGACAGAAGCCACCATAGCTTAGTTCAGGAGGGAACAAGAGAAGCGTTACTTTGGCAATGCAATCGTGGTGTGGTTTGTTTTTCCTCCTTTGAGACCAAGACTGTCCATTCAGGTTAAGCCACTTACAAGCCCTACCTCCTAAACCAGATTAAATTCAGGAGCTGTCTGCTTTTCTGACCACTGAAACTTAATACAGTACATACAACTAAATCAGACACACATGTAAATACCCTCTAGCCTGCTAAACCTCGGAAACAGATTTTATTCAATCCCCACAAACATTGCAATGTAGACATTATTATTCCTATTTTTATAGATAAGGGCAATTGAAACCCAGAGAAATTAGATAGCTTGCCCAAGGTTAAAGGGCAAGTAATTAGCCAAGTCAGGATTTGAACTTAGTTTTGTCTGACTCAATGGCCCATAGACCTCTTGTCTTTTCTTCCCTATGTAAGAAAAGTAACTATAGCCAGGTGGTGGTGGCGCAAGCCTTAAATCCCAGCACTCGGGAGGCAGAGGCAGGTGGATCTTTGTGAGTTCAAGGCCAGCCTGGTCTACAGAATGAGTTCCAGGACAGGCTCCAAAGCTACAGAGAAACTCTGTCTCAAAAGCCCCCACACACACAGGAAATGAAAAGTAACTATGGCAAATGGTTGGGTCATTTTTCCTCAATCCATGACATACCATTTAATCCTAGCTGTGTTTCTATAACTTCACAAAGAGACAAAAAATTTCAGAGGCCTACCCCCTTTTCCTATATTTATTTTCTACCCTTTTACAAGGGTTTTTTTAGGTTTAAAAAAAAAATCACTGAGCTCAACCTAACACTCACACAACATTTCCCCAATCAATAAGCCCACAGGCCCACGTCCTGTTTCCTCCTTTTTGCTCTTCATGGGCACAGTATTTGAGTATGGCATCATTTCTGAGTTGGTGCCATTTAGCAACTGTATCCATGTCCAACACAGTACCTTACATCTGAGACTCACTGGGTGACACTAGTCATCAAGCCACTGATTAAGAAACGTTGTCTTTATTTGTCTAGTTAACTTGCTAGATTTTAGCCAAGAGACTCTAAAAGAAGGGTTTACTTTGTGAGTGAATTTGCCCACATTAAAGACCGTTTTCTGAAAATTGTTTTAAAGGATTAAGGGGGAAAGTAAACAGAAATACAACAACTTAATGTCTGAGTCCCTGAGTCTGATAGAGCATGAGTTTAAGGACCTGGAGGCCAGTTTGAAAGCAATCATGACTCGTGTAACTTCTGCAAGTGCACCTTGAAATTCAAAAAGTGCACTCAAACATGGTCATCGCTTTTGCTGAGCACATAAAAATCAGGAGGACTTTCTTCCAGCTGTTTCTGCAGCCGGTGTGTGATATTGTTATAACCGTGGTAACTGCCTCCACACTGGATAGGCTGTTAACACTTTCTCTACAGGATGGGTTTTCTGCCCATCTCAGAACAGCCTTCTGGGGTTAAACAATCATTAAGTAAAGCAAGTGCTGCCCAGAACTTCTTACATAACCCAGCACATGAATGACATCTTTCTTTCCATTCACAGAACCCTCTTCTTACTTTAGGCAGCCATGTTTCTTTGCATTCTTTCCAAATACATAGAGCGTCTTATCAGTTCTTTACAAAATGTTGTCTGTTTTCTTGGTAGCGAGCATGTGAAAGACATTTGCCTCTTACATAGTTCCAATATATGTCCTTCAATGTTACACATGCTAACTTTCAAGAGAGATTAAAGCATTTTAACCACAGTGGACGAACTAGTTTCATCCATGTTGGTAGTGAGTAGTCAAAATATTCAAAGCATAGCTTTCTTATAAGAAGGGTTCCCGGGTGAGACAGAAGGCTGAACACGCTGGATTCCATGCCTGCCCTTCTTATGCTATGACTTTTAAACACTTTTTAGACTAGCATACCCCAGTGACACAATGGATCACAAGCTAGCCTGCTGAGTCCCTCTCCCAGCTCACTGTTTCGACCAACCTAGCAAAGATGCCCTTCACATTCAGCTTAACTTGGTTTGCTATCTAATTACTTCTGTCGAAGACCAAATTACTGCAATATTAAGTTTCTTGCTATTTGAAATGACAAAAAAATGTGCTGAAATCATACAGTCAGCAGAATGTACCTATGGCTCTGTTGAAGTCTATAAAGCATTGCCTCCTTGAGGGGCAAACCAAAATGAGGACTTATGTGGGAGTAAGAAAAATGTGATAACTAGACCTTCAACCTCAAGTACAACCCAGCTGCGCATGCCCAGGCAGATCACAGCCACAGGAAAGCCTGCTGCTCTTACATCAAACCCAGTCCCTTCCAGTCTGCGACTCCAGGCACACAGGCCTGGGAGCTGTCCGTTCAGCACCACAGCAGGTCCCCTCTAGTACAAGAATTAAAGCAAAAGAAAATGCAAGCCCAAGCCCGAGAGGGGGTTGGAGGAACTGCTGAGGGTCCGCCTTCAAGGAGGCAACTATAAGGCTGTTTGTTTTTAAATATATTATATCCCAAGCTATTATCCTTTTTTAATTTAAAAGAAAACATTCCAATTATTTATATGAAAGTTGACAAAACCTCAGATGAAAACCAAAAGCATATAAAGTCAGTCTCCCAAACTGTCCCCAAGAAACCAGTAACTAAGTGGCCTGCATCATCACGAATTGCTTTACAAAACCCACCACAACCCAGTAAGAAACATCACATCCACACACATCAGATGTTCTAAGAACACAGAACACGCTTGCAGCCCTCTCCAGAGAGCTTCCATTTCTAGGACAGACAGAATGCTCACAGAACACCAAACCGTCGCTACCCCCACACACAGCAATCAAATCCTCTTTCAGGGAGAACCCAAGGCCTGATGGGTCATGAGTTCCAAAGGAAAATGCTGCAGTATTTCAAGAGCTAGGTTACTGACAATACGCTAAAAGCTGTCAGCATTTTAAGTCTGAATCCCCAGTCCTGCCATCCTGGTACTTGGTAGTAATGCCGTCCAGCCATTTGCATTACACATCAAAAAACAATTTTTTTGAGGAAAGAAAAAAAGGCTCCCTCCCCCATATCTCCTAATGCACATGGAGAAAAGGAAAGAGAGCCTGTGAGACGGTTAAAAATCTACCACACCCGAAATCTGCTGGGAAGCTAAAAGATCCCCCAGTCGTAGCACACAAACCCCCCTCCAAAGAATCTCTAGGTTTAAACTCGAGAAAACAGTTAGAAAAAGCATTCCCCCTTTGCCCTAAAGGCCCTTACCCACACTTCCTGCTTCTGATTGCTGCCCTTCTGGGTGCCCACTGTGCACTAAAAGCAGTTCCCCCTGTGTGGCAGAGCTTCCAGCGTGATTATTTCTCCCTGCCCGAGTTTGGCCAGATGCAAGGGAAAGTTTCTTCTATGCCCCTCCACCCCATCAGATGATATTGATTATGAACACCGATCCGAATCTTGGAACCTCCAGTTATAAAATGTATTCCCCCGTGCTTAAAAAACTGCAGTGTGAGTGAGGGAGAGGGCATGGGGTGGAGTAGCTGGAAGGAACGCACAGTTTGGAGAATTCCTATTTATCAGGCTGAAAAATGATTCTCATGCCATCCGAACTCGAAGCTATGGACGCTGAAGGGGTCTGACAGCCCCCAGTACCGCCCGGAAAGTTAACTGCCAAGTCTCCACCAGTGGTTGCTGCGGGCAATGGAGAGCAGGGAGCGGAGCTCTCGGAAGAAACGCAGAGAGGGTTTGCGGTCCCCGGGGTACCAAGAGTGAAGTAGAGAGGAAGGGTCCAAGCTGTGGAGCTGGACAAACAGTTCTGTATCCCAACGCTAACGAGAAGCCCGGGGTGCTGCTGCCCGTGGTAAGGCGGGGGAGGGAAGGGAGCAAGGAGAGGAACAAGCTCTGCAAAGGGTGGCGTAGGGGTGGGGGAAGGGGATATTCTGAAAGTGATGTACTCTGATGCAGGAATCCTAGTCTGCCAAGGAAGGTCGCGGGGGGCTCCCACACAGCCCCTGAGCACCCTGATGAGAGGGTCACTGACACAGTCGAGTAAAGGAGTAAAGGACAGAGGGTGTCCCGACTGCCCCACGAACCCCGGAGTCCCCCGGCTTCTGCAGTTGGTAGCAATGTGGAGCCGAACGAGGGAGGATTCAGTTAGGACTGGGGGAGGGGGCAGAGCTGAGGGACTGCAGAGCAGCCCGAGACCCCCGGTCCGGCTGGCACTGCGAGCTGGGTGCCGGCTGCACCGTTGAGGGGGCCCGGGGTAAGCCCGTGTCCCCGGCGCGACCCGGAGCCCTGGAGGTTAGGGTGTCCAAGGGTGGGAGCTGGTGGTCCCCCATGCTCCTCGGGAACCCCGGCAAACACCGTAGAATTCTAAAACACCAGTCCAAAACACGAAGGGCAAAACCCCGCTCCACGGCCACGCGAACCCCCGTGAGCCCCGTGGCCCGCGAACCGCGCCGCGCGCTCTGCGGCAAAGCCCGGGGCTGAGAGGGGCGAGCTCGCTCCAGGGTCCCGGGGCGAGAGGGGAGCCCAGGCCGAGGAGCGGCACCGGGCCAGAGGCTCCGGGGCGACTTACGGCGGCGGCGGCGGCTGCGGGCGAGGCGGCGG
>NC_022017.1:3540931-3543431 GCF_000317375.1 Microtus ochrogaster
CCGCCCCCGCGACGCCCCCACCGGCCCCGCCAGCACCGGCGTCGACTCCGGTGCTCTGCGGCCCTGGTCAATGACAAGTCTCTCCTTGCTCCGGGACGCATTCGGTCATCGTGCCACAGCAGCTGAAGTTTCTGGCTGAACGACTTGATCTTTGGTCAACTGATAGTTGTTAACACAGCAAGCAAAAGGCAGCCGGTGTTACAGAGCGCCCTGTTCTGAGTGGCAGAGACGCTGCTCCCTGACAGCCCTTGGGGTTTGAAAGCTTAGAGGTCACCTTACCCTCTCCAAACTCCGTGGGTCGCTCTGTGAAGTTGGCATGAGCCTCTGAACTGCTTCCGCCACATATCTAAGGATCTACACTGTGTAGACGAGAACTCACAGCGATGTGTCTCTAATGCAAATACAATGGAGCCGGAATAGCACCTCTTAACTAAGGAGTGGCGGGTGACAACCTGTCCAAACCTCGGTGTTCTGTCACTAGGAGGGAGCAATCCATCACAGCATCAAACTGATAGCTTTATTGTAGAGACGAAAGAGGGAAAGAAAGCATTTACACTTTTCTAACGCAGCCCAGAACAGACTGTCGCATAATGTGCCCACTGCATGCATTTTACAGTAGCTCTCTTGAGATATATTTGGCACAAAATAAGTTGCATGTTTAGAATATGAGTTTTGACGTGTGTATGCGTGCAGGAGCTCCTCAATAAGGTCATGGTCACACCCAAGGTTTCCTGATGTTTCTTTGCAATCTCTCCCCGCACTGCCCACTCACCCACACCCCGAGGCAACCACTGATCTATCACTGAACATTCGTTTGCATTTCCCAGAACTAATGGGACCGTATAGTATGAACTTTTGGGGGTGTACTCTTTCCCTCAGCATGATAATCTTGAGGTTATTTTGTTGTTGTCTGAGAAGTGTTCCTTTCTTCTTAACACTGGGCAGTAATCATTATGGAGGGACATACCTCAATTTTAATGCACTTATTGGTGACATTTAGGGTAGTGCTAGATTTTTGCCTGCTCCAAATTAAGTTGCTATGAATACTGTGCGTCTTTTGTGGAAGCAAAGTCTTATTTCTCTGGGTATAAATAAATGCCTAGGAATGAACTGACTGAATTCTCCTGGGTTGTACTTGACAAGTTAAGGAGAGTCTAGGGCTGCAGGTGTGCTCGTTTGGTAGCGTGCTTTCCTGACAGGCACAAAGCCCTGGGTGGAATCCCCAACACCTGTCACATAGACTGTTCAAGGTCATTCTCACCTGGATAACGAATTTCCAGCTACAGGAGGCCATGCCTTTCAAAACTAAAATAATAAAGAAAGAAATGGAAGTTCTGAACTGCTTTTCAAAGTGTGTATGCCATTTTACCTTCCAGCCAGCAGCCCAGTAGGGCATCAGCGCCCCATATCGTCATCAGCATCACCCACTGTGGTGTCAGCTTCTATTTCACTAATGACCAAACGGTTAAATGTCTTGGCTCAGCAAATTCTCCCAGTTGAAGTTGTCTACTCAAGTCTTTGATGCTTTAGAGGATGCTTTCCTATTGAATTTTGAGAGCTCTTTGTATATTATGGATACAAATCTTCTAACAGGCACATGATTGGCAAATATTGTTTCCATACCATTTTCCAGGCTGAAGATCTTGTGTAGAGTGTAGCATACATGTGCAGGGGCGTAGCACACAAATAGCATGATGAGGCTCTGGATTTCATAAGCACAGACATAAAGCAAGCAGCATGGAATTTTGATCAAAATTGCATTAATTTATAGCACTCAACTTTGTAGAAACTTGCATGACAGCAGAACCAACTTTTCCATTTTAGCATTATTGTGGGCTTCTGAGAGCTCCAGTGTCCTGTGACTTTTTTCAGGACACAAGTCTTACTTGCCTTTCTAGGATTCCTTCCTAAATATCTTTGTATTTGCGTGTGTACTGTGTCACTTAACAATTTTTAATTTCAGTTTCTCATCATTCCTTGGAAATATATAGAAGAACAGTTCATTTTTCTGTATTTTCCAAGATTGCGAACCTGATATCAGATTCTCCACAGGAAGCACTACAAGACTGGATCCATTAGCACCTCCAACCTCTCCAGAAGGGGCGGAGGGCTCAAGAGGTACGGGAACCCCTCCCTCCCTGGGCGTATACATGGTTAACAACTGTTGGGATGGGGTGGAGCAGGTTGCTGGGGTTGGGTGGATTGCTGAGGTGGGGTGGATTACAGGGGTGGGGTGAGGTGGATTGCTGAGGTAGGGTGGATTGCAGGGGTGGGGTGAGGTGGGTTGATGGAAGGGTTGCTGAGGTGGAGGTGGGTTGCTGAGGTGGGAGGGTTTGCAGGGGTGGGGTGAGGTGAGTTGCTGAGATGGGGTGGGTTGCTGGGGTGCGGATGATTGCTGAGGTAGGTGGGTTGCAGGGGTGGGATCTGTGTGATCCTGGCTATCCTGAAACTTGAGGCCCAGGTAGGCCTCAAACTCAGATCTGCCTGCTTATGTCTCCCG
>NC_022017.1:3545540-3565163 GCF_000317375.1 Microtus ochrogaster
GGGTGGATGGGTGGATGGATGGATGGATGGGTGGATGAGTGGATGGATGGATGAGTGGGTGGGTGGATGGACAGATGGGTGGATGGATGGATGAGTGGGTGCGTGGATAGACGGACAGATGGATGGATGGATGAGTGGATAGATGAGTGGATGGATGGGTGGGTGGATGGATTAATGGATGAGCAGATGGATGAGTGGGTGGGTGGATGGACAGACAGATGGATAGGTGGATAGATGAGTGGATGGGCAGCTCTTCTCTTGCATAAGCAGACAGTGGTGAAGGCACTCCAACAGGATAACTAAACCCTGGTGACTGTGAACAGAAGAGAGGGAAGAAGAGTAATGGCTAACGTGAAGCAAAAGGCTTTATGTGGTGTGGTTGTGAGAGTCCATGCATAAAGCAGTCAGAGAAAATGCAGTCAGTTTGAAAGCTTAAGTCCCAGGATAAACCCTTCATAAATAATTCCATTTGGAGCAGTTCTGAGCCCGTCAAGTAGACACCATAAACAAAGCTCACAATCCCAAACTGGAAAACAACAGTGTGGACAGCAAGTTGTCATTAAAAGTAAATGGTGTCAGACAAGTTATAGACATGACAGTGAGCAGCAGAACATATTGTAGTGGTCGGGATATGGGAAACATGCATTGAGCTCCAATAATGACCTTTGAGTAGGGACATCCAGCTTCTTTCCACCACAAAAGGCTCGTCCTACTATGACTTAAAGTGAGCCAGTACAATTTTGCACTAAACTTTGGCTAAATAAACCATATAATAGTTAAAACTTGCATATGCTCCTTACTCACTCTGTGGCCACTCCCAAACAGTGAGCAGAGACAACATGCTAAATCCCTTCTCCAGTATTTTAACACATATGGAAACTCTACCCTGTGGGATTACCTGGGGTTCCCGTGGTAGACCCAGCTACCTTTAGGTTCCGGGTTACCAGACTTACAGACTTTTCAAAATAGAAGACTATTTGCTGACTCGGGATGACCTTCAAGACATTGGGACTGTGGAGGATTTTCATGATCAACTAAGTCTATCTGAAGGGCCACGTCTGATGAGAATGAGTTCTTTTTAGGAAGATGAAGGAGTGAAACTTAGCCAGTGCTCTTCCAGTGGGCATGAGCAGGAGCAGGGGTGGGAGCGCCCGAAACAAGCTACCACCACCCCCCACAAGGGAAGGTATCTGGAATGTTTGCCCAAGAAAAATCTGTAAGATCAGCTATTCAGAAGATAAGTTTAGAAAAATCTGATGAAAACCAGAGACTCCTCTTTTGCTCCAGAAAAAAAAATGACCCACTCCATGTGTGCATAGCTGTGTGTATGTACACGGACACACTCACAAGCACACGGTTTTGCATGGAGTGTGGAGCATATCCTTGAACTACAGGTTAGCAACTCGTGGTGCATCCAGATGCCCTAGGTGTGTGATGGGGCTAGGAACCTTCCACCACAGAACACCTCTAAGTCTCCATTTCTGTCCCTGTCCTCACAGCCACCCTTAGAGGTCACCCAATGTGTGCTGAAAATCCAGCAGCAGAAGTGATTTCCTTCTTGGGCTGTTCTGTCTCGCTCTCTTCCATTCTACTCAATAATAATTTAGTTAACCTTCTTTCCTCATTCCAGACATTATTGCTTCCTCTAAATTTACTGTCTCTGCCACAGAGATAGATTTTAATACCCCAGCTCTCTGTGATGCCAGCAGACTCTAGGCTGAAGATTTTATCTCTGAGATTACCCCTAATCTCCTCCTGCAAAGGCAGGTTTTGCAGAACACTGGCAATGGGAATGAACTGCTCTGTCTATGCCTCCTTTCCACTGCAACCTGTGTGAATTCCCATGACGCTATGCTTCCTATGTTATCTGCAAGGCTTTCCTGGGTTTGTCCTACTTTGGGTTGTTGCTTTGGGAAAGAAAGAAAGAAAGAAAGAAAGAAAGAAAGAAAGAAAGAAAGAAAGAAAGAAAGAAAGAAAGAAAGACTTTCCCAGGCTGCCAAGATGACTCAGCAGGTAAAGGCACCTGCTGCCAAGCCTGACCCCCTGAGTCAATCCCCCAGACCTGCATGGTGGAAGGAATGAGTCAACTCCCACAAATTACCCTCTAACCTCCACATGCCCACTGTGAATGTGCTATACACACACATGCACACACCAACACACATGTGCACACACATGCACACACCAACACACATGTGCATACACACACTCTCACACACCAACACACACGTGCATACACACACTCTCACACACCAACACACATGTGCATACACACATGCACACACACATTTCTAAAATTCTTTTAAGTTCTCAACTAACTTGCATCTGCATGAAACTCAGCATCCAGACCCCACCGACGGTTCTGTGGAGCATTTTCTGCAGCCTTCACTCTACAATTGGCATGGTGGAGAGAAAATGTTTGCTGTGATCCCGTATGTGGGCCATAGAGACAGGCACAACGGATTCACCATAGCCTTTTAATCTTGCTCAGTTATATAACCACGAAGCTTTGGTTTCCTTGTCTCTGAAGTGGAGAAAATGTTAGTTCTTGTCTCCTGGAAGTTTGACAAGATCACATTGTTCTGTGTACAAAAGCACTTAGTATGCTCTTTATCCCCTTCTAAACACCTAACAGGTTCTAGCATATTATTCATATGGCCAAAAGAGACCTCACTTCAAGACCCTTAATATCAAAGGTCCTTAATTCCTTATGCCCCGATTTCCACTGCCAGTGCCCTAATTAGCTCTTGAGACTGCTACTGCTACGGTGACAGTGATGGTGACAAGAGAACTTTTAGCAGAGTAATCCTTTCTCTCCCTTTGCAGGGTCCTAGAGAGGGTGGAACACATTCATCTGCTGAGGAGCCTTGTGTGACTTAGCTCAATGAGCATCAGCAGGGGTGGTAACAGCAAAGGCCTTACATGTGCCTTCACACCGCTGCTAAGTCTCCAGCACAGAGGTCAACTCTGAGAACAACGTGCCCTGATTAGTCCTGGACAGAAGTCTGTGGAGGTCATGGAAGAGGCGGGGAGCTGCTTAGAACCAGCCTGGACCCAATCTCCTCGGCCAACCTGTTTGAGGAAAAACCTAGGCCATCCTGTAGGTTCATTATTGAGGAAAAACCTAGAGTGAAAAACACATTGTTACACAGCATAATGCAGCGATAGCTGACTCATATGGCCACCCCTTTAGTCCCTGTACCACTAACTGCTCCCCGTTCCTGCCTGTCTCCATGCTACCATATCTGTCTTTCTGATATTGATCGAATCAGTCGCCATAGAAATCTGTGAGAGCTCTCTGGAGTTGACATAATAAAATTTAAACTCCATACTACTTCATTCCAATCTATTCATAGTTAGGCCCTGAGTTACTCCCCTCCCCTTTCTTTTGTCTGGGTATGTGGCATGTAAGCATGTGTATATGCATGGGCACATGTAAGTGGGTGAGCATGCACGTATGTGTGTGTTCATGTGGAGGTTGGCCTCAAGCATCTTCCTAGATTACTCTCCACCTTATACCCAGAGAACACTATTCTGGCTGTCTGGCTATCCAGCTAGCCACAAGAGTTCCCTATCTCTGCTCCCCTCACCCCCTTCCCCACTTGCTGGAATTATAGGCAGGCTGCCACACACCCACCTGGCTTTTATGTGGGTTCTACAGGTCCAAACTCTTGTCCTGAGACTCACACAAAGTGCTTTATCCACTGGTAGTTTGAATGGGCTCACGTATTTGAACACTCAGCTCCCAGATGATGTCTTTATGAAGTGCAGCCTTGCTGGAGGAAGTGTGTCACCGGCCTCACGCCACTTCTAGGTTTGGTTTTCACCCTTCTCTTTTTGTGCTTTGTGTTTGCAGTTGGTGATGTGATCTCCCAGCGTCCTACTCTGGTCACCTGCTGCCATGCCTTCCCATGGCACCAGTATGGACTCTCCTGGAGCTGCACGTCCCTCTTGGTCATGGCACATTGTCACCACAACAGAAAGTAGCTAAGATAGCACTGAGCACCACTCCCCACGCCAACCACCTCTCCACTCTTCACCGGTGCCTCTAATCCATGCCCCAGGCACACCATCCTGTGTACTATGCGGTGTCACATCTGCAAAGTTGCTTACACAATTCACCCTTTCTTGCCTTGATTTTTTTCTTTTGCTATGTAACCCAGGCTGGCCTCAAATTTGCAATCCTTTTGCCTCAGACTCTCCATTGCAGAGATTATAAGCATGAAGCGTCATGCCTGGCCTGGTTAGCTGCCCATTGCAGCTCAAGGTCTAACGTCCACCCCATGTTTTATAAAGCCAAACCTTCTCTAACTTCCTCCCAAGTCAAAAATCAGTAATATATAGGTAAAATTTCAAACATTTTATTTATTTTGTACATATAGTGGTCAGAGGACAGCTAGCAGAAGTCAGTTCTGCCCTTCCACCACGAAGGACCCTGGGATGAAGTCCTCACGATGTGTTACAGCTATTCATGTGTGCATGTGGATACACATGCCTGTTTGTCTGTCTGCCTGCCTATTGTTATTATGCAGTTCCATGTTGAATAAGAGCAGCGGAGCTGCATCCCCAGCACCCCAGCCGCACCCCGGCCGCCTGGCTAGCTTATGCCCCGAAATAATTACACGGACACTGTATTCATTTAATCACTGCTTGGCCATTTCTATCTAGCCTCTTCTAGGCTAACTCTCGCACCTGGACTAGCCCATCTCTAATAATCTGCTGTAGCCCACAAGGTGGCTTACCAGGGAGATTCTAGCCTACGTCCATCCTGGGTCAGAGCTTCATCGCGTGTGCCTCAGAGAGCAGAGCTCTCGCCTCTGCCTGCAAGAGTGGAGCATCGTGTCTCTCTGAGGTGTCTGCTCCCGAGAGGAGAGCTGTCGAGTCTGACCTCACTTCCTCTTCCTCCCAGCATTCTGTTCTGTTTACTCCTCCCACCTATGTTTTAACCTATCAGGGCAAGCAGCTTCTTTATTTAATTAACCAATGACCTTCCTCCATCAGTTCCAGAGGCTGAGACTATGTGTGCCCGCTGTTCCATCAGCCTAGAGAAAGTGTGACTAACAAACCATCATCAGCGCCCCTGCCTGATAATCCACCTTTTCTTTCACTGGCCACAGTACAGAATGTGATCTCCTAGCCCTGGATAGCTTCTAGTTCCTTCAAATGTCCAAAGCCTTCAGCTCCCTAACTATGCATCAAGGCATCCCAGGTCATGAAACTGCCAGGGGCTTTTTGAGAGAAACGCCAACATTCCCTGTCTGTCATGTACTGTGCAACCTTTAGCTTGAAGGCATCCACAATCTCAGCATCGCATGACAAACTTTCTTTCACATGCTATCAACTCTTTATAAGCCGGATTTTCAACAGTCTCCACAAAGAAAGACTATGTGGCAATCCACAGAAAAGGAAGTCCTGATGGATCTGACCTGGCCCTAATGTCAGACAGGGAACCTCTGTGATGATCAGCGTCTGCCTGCTAGCGTAAACTGTCGCTGATTTATGAGTAAAGTTCTCGCTTGATTTCAAATTAGAAAAGCAACTTAGCTGTGGAGACATAACTGCTTATTGAGCTGTTGGGCTGAATTAGCCAATAATGAGATGGTTCCCAGGGATACCATTCAAAAGTCACCAAGACTTTAAGGGTTCAGGAAACTGAGAAGGTTCGGGAATGTCTCCACACATTGTGTCGCCCATCCAGACCTTTTCCCATGGGACGTGCAGGACCATCTGGAAAACTCAGGTTTATGCTTCAAAGAGATGAGCAGAGGTTCAGTCTCCCTCAAGATATCTGGCTTTCTCAGATGGGGTAGAGGGGATGCAGACAGGCTGGCCCAGCTCCTGCACCCCAGGGGCACCTGTATCTCTGTTGTCAGCATTCTGTGGATAGTGAAGCTCATCAAATAATAAAAACTTAGCCCGTTTGTGGAAAATGTCTCCAGGAGAAACCCTGGAGCTATGATTGTGGTTGACTGCTCTCAGCCATCTCACTGGGTCTCTCAGCAATCCAGGCTTCCGCCCCTCCCCAGCTCTCCTCCCACAAGTGGCCAGCATTTTCCACCTGACTTGTCTCAAAGGCTACTTGGTTGAAGTCTTTGCCTGGGCCCTTCAGTCTTCTCCCCACTGGACATGACAGAGATCTTCTACAGTAGAGGTCTGACAAAGCTATTCTACTTAAATCCTCTTTGACATAGAAAGTCAAGGGGTGTGCTGAGACAGACTGAGAGGCCAGCGTGATGGATTAGATGGTAATTTTTCTACTGCGCATGCCCACTGGCTGTTCCTCACACAGACAACACAATCCACCCTCTTGGCTTTTGTGCCTCAGGATGCTTTCTCCCAGAGCTACCTCCACAGGGTGCACAGACACCACTCAAACACATATACACCTAAGTTAAGAAAAAAATCTTTAAAAAAACTAGAAAGACATGAAAATCAAAATTAGTCTTAAATCAAAATAAGCCTTATTTTGATCTCTACTTGAACAATAATAAGCATGCGATCCTTGATGTTAACATTAGATGTTAAGCAAATATTGTTTGCTTTTTGTTTCATTTTTCAAAACAGAGTTTCTCTCTGTGTGGCCTTGACTATCCTGGAACTTGTTCTGTAGATCAAGCTGGACTTGAACTCACAAAGATCTGCCTACACTTGAGTTTGTGAACATTGTTAATATATAATATATGGTAACAGTATTACGGTTATGAGTCCTTGTCTTGAGTTACTGAAAGATGTGGGAAGAAGGTAAAGGAGGCATGACAGGCAAGGAAACCAACACTTTAGAAAACACAACAATTCCACAAAAGCCTTAGTTTGTAACACTTGCTCTTCCTGAATGTCAACACTCCCACTATAACCAATCTGCAAACAATGAAGAGAAGACAAGGGAAGGGCGTGACAGCTCTGAGTGCTCCTTTTCACATAACTTTTCAGGAACTTACTGAGATATAACTAAGGCAACAAAGCAAGCCCACTCCAAGTATTCCATGTAATGAGTTTTGATGACTGAATGTTTACCGGGAGTCCAGTGCTGGACTGGAACTCGCTCTGTAGACCTTCAAGGCTGGCCTTGAACTCACAGAGATCCACTTGTCTCTGCCTCCTGAGCGCTGAGATGAAAAGCATACACCACCACTCCTGGCCAGAGTGTGTGCCAAGGCTCTTGCAGGAATTGCTGGTGCTAGAGAGCAAGGAACTGCTTAAAAGCATGACAAGAAATAGTCACGAGGTCTGGGAACTGTGGGTCTTCCCTAGCCAATGAGAAAATTAAATATCTAAGTTAATAATTTATTAAGATTTAATTTAAAAATAAATAGATAAACAATTTTAGGATTAATGGCTAATAAATATGGAAGAAATACATTTTTTTAGGAATGAGTATTTTAAAGTAACATTTTGCAATCATAAGGTCAGTCATATGTTGATGCTAAATTTCCTCCATTTTAATTTCAGTACTTGAGAGGTAGAGGCAGGAGGCTTAGGCTGGGGTGAGGGTGAGGTCACCCGGAGCTGCACATAGACACACACACACACACACACACACACATCGAATTTGATTATTATAAGGTGGGAATGGAAGCAAATATCCCCACTTAAGAAATGTATACTGGGGCTGGAGAGAGAGCTCAGTGGTTAGGTGCACTGGCTGAAGAGGTCCTGAGTTCAATTCCCAGCAACCACGTGGTGGCTCACAACCATCTGTAATGAGATCCGGTGCCCTCTTGGAGTGAACACTTTACACAATAAATAATAAATCTTTAAAAAGAAAGAAAAGGAAAGAAATGTATACCAATGTATTCAGTAGCCAAAGGACACACATGCAATTTACTCTCAGATTCCTTAGAAAAGCATCACTGTGTCTCTAGATAGCACGGACATGTGGAGTCACGTGGTAGAAGGAGAGAACCACCCTTTGCAGCATACCCTCTGACATCTACACATATGCTAAAACAAACAAGAGTGGAAAATATTCAGACGGTGAAGAACCACAGCTAACCAGGAACACTGCCAGTCACAGTGAGACATGGCATGAGCTGAAAACCAGGGGTCTGTCTGTGGACAGGACTCGTGGTGCAGCCCTGGAAGGCACAGGAAGGCAGCCAGGGGCTCCGCAAGGCGTCATGGTCTGACACCTGCCAAGTGCCCAAAGCCACTGCCAGGAGGCCGAGGCCCTTTCTGCCTTTGGTCCCTTCAGCCTCTCTGTACAATGTCCCTTCGGAGAGCACCTGGTCTGGGCCAGCACATGAGCAGCTGTGTGTTTTCTGTCTTCTAGTGTTAAACTACACATAGAAGTCTAAACCATCCATGTGCGGACAGAACTGAAGAAAATGAGCCTGAGTGTGGAAAAAAAGACCGCAACTATTTTTTCCTGATTACTAATGTAGATTTGGCATTATATTTAATTGTGAATCCAGTCATTAATCCCCAGCAGAATTATCAGTCACCAACAAATCAGTGCCATATCATGCCACAGCTGTGGCAGATGCTGTAACATATCTCTACTGGCTACCTCCTGTGACCTGGGTGTCCAGATGCCAGGAGCTGTGCAGTGAGTGACCTGCTCCAGACAGACACTGAGCTGTGGGTGTGGTCTCCAGCACCGGCTGTGTTCTCGGTGGGTGCTAGGGATTCGCTGCTGCTAGAGGGGATTGAAACTAACTTTGCAAAGACCCAAAAAAGATACTTGGGGGGAGGGGGAGAAAAAGAAAAGAAAAAACCAACTTCTTGGAAACGGGAGGTACCCTGCTCTTCTCCTAACTCCGCAGCAGGCTGCCACTTGGCCCCTTCCATCTGCCACTCTGACTCCCTTGGCGAGCTCCCTTCTGCCCTCGGGAGACACCAGCCACCGAAGAACACACCATTCTTTGGTGTGGTTTCAGACATCCTGTTTCTCTGTGACAACTGTCATTAAAGCAGGGGTCTACTTTCCCAGCTCAGGCAGCTTATTCCCAAGCTGGGTGTGAATTCCTGACAGGGGCAGAGCTGCTGGGTGTCAAGATGCACAAGGGAGCTCTCTTCTGGGGCGGGGTGGGGGGTAGCAGTGTCTGAGGCCGGGTCAGCAGGTCAGGAGCAGCAGGGGTGAGAAATTTCACTCTGGGTGAGCATGGAGTCAAGCCTGTGGCGAGCTAACCTCAGCACACAGCTGTTGCTCAGTTATAGCGTTTCTCGCCATGTCTGTTCTCCCTGTCAAAACTGCCCACCTGACACTGTGCACCTGTCACAGCTGCGACGTCTTCCAAGGGTCTCCTCCATGCATCTGCTCTGCCCGCGGGGTACCATAGCGATCTGTCTGTCCCCAGGAGGAGAACATGCCCTGCTGTCAGCAGCATCATGAACAGGGTCTTCAGTCTCTGCTGCTGCAGTTGATAGGCAGCTATAGCCCCACAGCAGTCAGCAGGCATGGAGGAGGATTGAGGCCCCAGTCGTCCGCTCCTCAAGTCTCCTATGGACAAGAGCTCAGGGGTGATGTACATTTCTGCTTAGAGTTATTGGCCAAACCAGAAGGGTGTGTGTCAAAGTCAGTCTATGACTATGTAACACGACCCTTTCCCAAAAGTCCAAAATAAATGACAACCAAAGCTCAAACTATCAGCAAGACTTAGTCAAGAAACAACCCTTGTTGCTGATTCGCTGGGAAAGGCAGTGGCCTGTGACCTCATCCCTAGCCAAACCCTGTAGTTTGGGAGGATAGGAGGTGGAGAACAACTATTTCAGATCCTGCAGAACTGAGAGATGGCTCAGTAAGGTGCTTGCCACGCGGGGATGAGGGCCTGAGTTAAAGCCCCAGCACCACGCTAGTGGTTTCCGCCTGGAATGAGAATGGGCCCCATAGGCTCGAGTGTGTGAGTGTTTGAGTGTGTGTGTGAGTGTGTGTGTGTGAGTGTGTGAGTGTGTGTGTGTGAGTGTGTGTGAGTGTGTGTGTGAGTGTGTGAGTGTGTGTGTGTGAGAGTGTGTGTGTGTGAGTGTGTGTGTGAATGTGTGTGTGTGAGTGTGTGTGTGTGAATGTGTGTGAGTGTGTGAGTGTGTGTGTGTGAGTGTGTGTGTGTGTGAGTATGTGTGTGTGAGTGTGTGTGTGTGTGTGTGTGTGTGAGTGTGTGAGTGCTTGATCATCAGCTGGTGGACCGTTTGGGGAAGTTCAGGAGATGTGGTCGTGTTGGAGAATGCATGACGCTGGGAGTGGGCTTGGAGGTTTCAAAAGACCACACCAGGCCTAGATGCACTCTCTCTCTCTCTCTGTCTCTCTGTCTCTTTCCTGAAGATCAGGATGTAGTTCTCGGCTACTTCTCCAGCACCATGACTGCCTGCAAGCCACCGTGGTCCCCACCGTGATAATGGACTAACCCTTAAACAAGCCTCAAATTAAATGCTTTCCTTTATAAGAGTTGCTTTGGTCATGGTGTCTCTTTACAGCAATAGAACAGTGACTAAGACACTACCCAGTGCTGGGAAGGTAGAAACAGGGGGTCTGGCCAGCCAGCATAGACTAAGTTGTGAACCTCTGGCCAATGAGAGACTTTGCCTCAAAAAATAAACCAAATAACATCTCAAAACCAAACAAAACAAACCAATAGACCCAAGGTGGACAGTATGTTAGGAATGCCAGGCAGGCAAGGTTGACTCTAAAATCCCATACCTGCATCCAAACCCAAGTGTGTGCGTACACACACACACACACACACACACTCACACATTCACACACACTCACACACAGTTATACTCACACACATACACACAGTCACACTCACACACATACATACACACACATTCACATACACACATGTGTGCACACACACATAAATAAATACTGAGTCAAAGACCTGTAGTGGCAGAGAGTAAGACAGTCCTCAGAAAGCCTAAAGGCAGGATTGGAGTGTGACTCAGTGGTAGAACATTTGCCTAGTCTGTGTGAGGCCTGGGTTCAGTTCCCATTGCTGGAGAAATAGTGCCATGACTTAGGTAGATGCTGTCTGTCCCACAAGAACTCATGTGTTAGAGGGGGGTCTCGGTGTGGATGGGGGACTATTGGGCCTCAAATCCGTTTACAGTGCTGTCCTTAGGCCCTTGGGACGAGTAAAAGTCACTCCTGTGTGACTGGTAGTTCTGAAGGCTGAGCCTGGCCTGCACAGCCCCCTGACTTCCTGCTGGCCCGGTCCCACGTGTGTCCTGGTCCCATGTGTCCCGTCATCACTATCTGTCATTAGGTGACCCAGTCCATGAGGAGCCCTCTTCGGAATCTGCCACGCTGTACAGATTGTCTGTCTCTGTGGTGGGCAAACTTAGTCGCCAACTTCCCTGGATCTGGGACCAATTAAAAGGCAAGCCAGTGGGCATGCCCACGAGGGATTTTCTTGGCTTGGTTATTTAAAATGAGTGTAACTGCCCTAATGTGGGCAGTGCCTTCCTTCCGCAGGCAACCAGATGAAATGAGGTCCCACACAAGAAGCTTGGAGTCTGCCAACTGGAGCTTGCCTTTGCGGTAGATGGCTCATCCTGTGGCGGCTGCCGCCATTGCTAGCTCAGCGCCACTGCTGTTGGGACGCAGCAGCTGAGGTACCAGCCTGTGGACTGATGAGCTACTGGGTCCTCTATTGGCCCTCTATTGTTGGACCCCCAGACCATATTGTGTTGGCCTATTAACAAATTCCCCTTTAAAATATATATTAACTCTATGAACTCTGCTATTCTGGGAACCCTGCTGAATACAGATTGAGTCCTGAAGAGTCCCGCTCACTGTCAACTTGACTAGAGTCACCTGCGGGATAGCCTCTGGGCACATCTGTGGAAGATCTGCCCCGTGGATGGCACCCTGCCCTGGCTGGGACCCCAGACTCTGTAACTGGAGAGATGGAGTTGAGTGACAGCAGCGTTCACTCAGGGACCTCTGCTGTCTTGACTGGGTGCATGGGGTTGGTTCCTGCTGTAATTGGGAACCGTCAGCCAGAACAAACCCTTTCTGCCTCCGCTGCTCCTGTCACGATAATTTTCACAGCGAAGGGAAAAGGAACCGAATCGGCCTCCACCTCTGAGTGCTGGTAAACTTTCTTTATAAAGTTAGCCTGCCCTGGGCCATCGCTGTACTCATAGAACGG
Source organism: Microtus ochrogaster (assembly GCF_000317375.1). Taxonomy (NCBI): domain Eukaryota; kingdom Metazoa; phylum Chordata; class Mammalia; order Rodentia; family Cricetidae; genus Microtus; species Microtus ochrogaster. The sequence continues at coordinate 3,557,627 of NC_022017.1, forward strand.
AGACCCATGTGGAGAAGCTCCCAGTGGCTGAAGCTAAACGAATTTGAGCAATTAGTGATGTGGTGTTTGATAGGAGCCCAAAATTAGTCTATGAATGAATCTATATCAGTATAAATTAATGATTCAATAAATAGATGAGAATAAAGAACAAAACTTCCTTAAAGCTGAGTTACAAATAATATATAATCTCTTGGAGGTGGAATTTGTGCCCCCTTTACGTGTGGGACAAACTCATATCCAAATACATCATGAAGCGGGAGGTAGTGACTTTACCAGGGGACGCAGCAGACACCGTGAAGAGCAGGTTAGTGTCACCAGCGATGGCTGCGGGGTGCTGTGCCCTGATAGAGACAATGAGTAGGGAGGGCACTTAACTTCTGTGCTCTTCTTCCCCAAACCCCTGTAGCCCTTGCCTAAGTCTGGGAAAAACATCAGGTGCGCCTGACAGAGGGCCATTCTGCAAATCCTGCACCCAAACTGCTTCCGGTGGGAACAAAGTCAGAGGTGGGGGCACCTGTACACCCCTGTGCTCACCCCGTTCCTAGGGCTCTAAGGATCCCCAGTCTGCAGAGCCTGCCACCCTTTCTCCAGACTACAGAGGGCACAAGGAGCACCAGGGGGTTGAGGAACTGTCACCGACCAGGTGGCTACAGGAACAAATAATTAAAGGCTAAGTAGTGCCCTAGATTAGATCCTGGTACCACAAACTATAAAAATTGGAATCCAAATAAATTTTAGAATTAATCGTTAGTACATCCATGCTTTCCTGGTTTTAGCGGTACTACGGGAATGGGTAAAGAGGAACGAGAGGGCTCTGTCATCTTTATAACCTTTCTGTAGTTATAAATTGTCCCCCAAATCAAAGGTCATTACTAAATACATACGCGCAGAACGTGTGTACCGTGTGGGAACACACAGGACTGTGGTAGCGATGAAGGTGAAACTGTAAAATAAGGAAGGGAATCGGCCTTTGCTATGCAGGGCCACTTGCCGGGCTTGGTAAATCTCAGGGAGTCCCAACTTTATTACCTTAAATATACTAAAATTCACACACATCCTACATTAAGTACAGTTTGCCCTGGAAGGGAATCCCAGCTTTATTACCTTAAATATACTAAAATTCACTCACATCCTACATTAAGTACAATTTGTCCTGGAAATTTGAGAGAGAGAGAGAGAAGGATTATAATTTTGGTTTGGAAATTCTGTAGCAATGAGTAATAGCTAATTACAATTGGCTACGATTTTCCAAGAGCCTCTACCCGGAAATTCTTATGAAGTGAGAAAATCTAACCCACAAACTCTTTAAAATGGAATGGATATTTATCAATGCCAAATTTAGCATTTAATAAAGTTAACATAATGCTGTGTTTTACCGACATTTAATTAAGCACTATTGGCTGCATTTTACTAGACCTTTTGGCATTTGGATCCAATCATTTATTTTGAAATCCTTTGAGATAACCACCCCTAGGGTGAGTATGAGGTGCCCTTCTGACCCTTTCTAGCACTTACGCCTCTTCAGTCTTCCCCAGCCACTTCTCTTCAAAAGTCCCTCTTGCTCTACCCTGTCTCTCTTTATTCTTGATTTTTCTTCCTTTTCTCATTTTTCTTTGCTACTTAACAGAATTTCCCACAATGCCTTGGCTCTGCGCTCTGGGCTCAGCTGGTTAATGACTCACTGACCAGGCAGCTTGTTTCCATCCGTCAACAGATGTCGTTTAGGTTGTCCTCTTTGGAGATGCAGAGGTCTCCTTTCCATGATGTGAATTTAACAATTAATTATAATAGACGTTTCTAGGCAGGTGCAAATTCCTTCGGGAGTAAACTTTTAAAAAAAATATCCTTCCCCCTGGGAAGGCATAAATGACTAGAGAGGGCATGGGCAGTGTCTTCTTGTGGCATAGGTGGGCAGAATCACCAGGGGAAAGCAAAAGAAAGGCTGTGAACACTCATGCCCAAGCCTTCTTGCAGCTGCGGGGATGAAGTAGGCTTCCTGGAGGGGGAGACTTTTAAGGGGGATCCTAAAGGGTCAGTAGGATTGGGTGGGGGCCCCCTCTTGGCTCCTTCCCTCATGACCAGCTGCAGTTCGTGAATTGTTCCAGCAGAGGGCGTGCTGCACAAAGACCGGTTTCTTTAGCCAAGTCTGTGGGACAGGGCTCCGGGCTCACTACGAAGGACAAGAAGTCTCTCTGTGCTATTTAGAGTTGCTTGCTCCCAGTTTGGACTCCAGGGCTCCACCTTGTGTTTGCCTGGAATTAGCAACGAATTTGCATTTTCCCATCAATTTCACGTACTTTCAGGCAGCCTGGTACCATCTGTCGGATTCTACCTCCCCACTAGCATTAACATACCCTTCGGAGAGAAGTCAATCCTGCAAGTCTGGGCTGTCTAGGCTGGAGAAGGGAGTAGAGAGCCTCTGTGGGTTGTCATGGGAACGGGTTCAGCCCTCCTTCTTAGGGAATTATGAGCCAGAGTCGAGGCTGTTTGGTGTTTGAATGAATTCTTGGTGGGCGAGGTGTGCCCGTGCACGTCTGCACCCCCCAGCACTTGGAAGGTGGAGGTACGTGGATCAAGAGTTCAAAGACATGGTGGCACACCCCTTTAATCCCAGCAGAGGCAGAGGCCAGTCTGGTCTACAGAGTGAGTTCCAGGAAAGACAGGGCTGTTACTCTGAGAAGCTCTGTCTAGAACCCACTCCCACCCCACCCTCCAGGAAGAAGCTTTTCCCTTTCCTCTGGCAGAAAGGGCGCAAGGCTATCAATCAGCATATCAAAGCACATGCTAGCCTTCAGGCACTCTCAGAATCACAAATACCTGTTCAGTAGTTTTAAGTCCACCTAACACCCAGCCCTTCTCACCTCCCTGGGCTTCCCTCCTCCCAGCTATCCTTTTGCTCTCTTTATAACGTCCCTGCTTCTCTCTCTCCTCTATCTCCTGCAATTCTCCTTTCTCTCCCAATAGCCCTAGCCACATCCGGTTTGTTGGCCATGTCCAGTCTGCGCCCTTCTCTCTCTGCTCTGGACTCTTCCAGATACCTCTGGACATTTTCTCTCTCTCTCTTTTTTTTAAATGTTTATTTATTTATTATGTATACAATATTCTGTCTGTGTGTATGTCTGCAGGCCAGAAGAGGGCACCAGACCCCATTACAGATGGTTGTGAGCCACCATGTGGTTGCCGGGAATTGAACTCAGGACCTTTGGAAGAGCAGGCAATGCTCTTAACCACTGAGCCATCTCTCCGCCCCCCCATTTTCTCTCTCTTATTTACAATACTACCGACCATACCATAGAGTGGTCATGTTGGAAGTTTTCTTACTGCACTCCCTTGCATACAAACTTGAGGACAGGAGGGTACAGTTATGACAGTGACTGTGGCTTGCCAGGGCCCCACCCATTTATGTCCTTCATGGCCTCTTCCTAATTGGTCCCTTTCACTACTTACCTTCTTTTTTTTTTCTTCTTTTTTTGTGGTTTTTCTTTTTTTTTTCTTTCTTTTTTCTTTTTCTTTTTTTTTTTTTTTGAGACAGGGTTTCTCTGTGGCTTTGGAGCCTGTCCTGGAACTAGCTCTGTAGACCAGGCTGGTCTCGAACTCACAGAGATCCGCCTGCCTCTGCCTCCCGAGTGCTGGGATTAAAGGCGTGCGCCACCACCACCTGGCTTTTTTGTGGTTTTTCAAGACAGGGTTTCTCTGTGGTTTTGGAGCCTGTCCTGGAAACTACTTACCTTCTTAAGGACTACTTACCTTCTTAAGGACACTTTTGCCTTTGTGAGCCTGCCTTTCCATTACATTTAAGAGTGTTCCTGCCAATGTCCCTGCAGCTTGACATGCCTTGGTGTTTTTGCTCAACTCAGGTAATCAACGCCTGGAAAACTTGAAGGTAGAAGAAGGCAGAAAATCTCTGCCTCCATTTTCCTCACTCATACACCCAGCAGAGCAGTGGTCCTCGCCCTTCCTGATGTTGCTTGCGGCCCTTTGATACAGTTCCTCATGCTGTGGTGACCCCAACCATAACATTATTTTGTTGCTACTTCATAACTGTAGTTTTGCTACTGCTATGAATCGTAAGGTAAATATCTGATATGCAATCCCCAAAGGGGTCCCTACCCACAGCTTGAGCACCACTGCAATAGACAAGGCAGAAGTTTTCCAATTCAAAGGCAAGGTGAGGGCCCAGCTGTGGCACTGGGATGCAGCGGTTCTCAAGGTCGCATGTCACTTGAGTACTCCTGGGAAGGCTCATCTAAGAAGATGCTCTGGGGCTGAAGAGGGAGCAGACTTCATCTGCAGGTTGTGGTCCCAAAAGCAAGCAGGCAGGGAAGCAGATTCCTTACCTCACCCCAGCCTCCCTGAGACAGCCATGTCCCGGTTCTGACCCTCATCATTGCCTCTGTGTCCCTCCACACAGCATCAATCCACTCACACCCGATAAACACTTGTGGACTGAACACCAAGAACCATTCTCTCCGCAAATGCCATTTGTCTGATACTTGTGCACCCAAAAATAAACAGTAAAGATGTGGTATGTGCATAGCACTGGGGTGCAGGAATCTCAAACGTACAACAGGGACCAGGTGAAGGACCTTAAAACACAGAAATTCAACAGGTGACTTTGCAGAAGAAGAACTGGTAGAGCTGGGAAGAAGCCCTTGGGGTGGCCAGAGAACTAACTAGGGGCAGAGCTGAGGCAGAAAGCAGCTCAGATCACACTAAGTCTCCTTGATGGGAGCCTAGCCAAGGTGTTGCTCTCAAATAAACTGACGGTATGTGTGGGAGGGGTCTCCCAGAATCTGGACACAAACTCCCTTGCAGGTCTTGTTTTTCCTGAAGCACACTGCACTGACAGGTACATAGGAAGAAGGTGTACCCCTAAAGGTGGAAACCCACACATTCTTTTCTATGGTTGAGATGCCTAGAGGAGTTCTAGCCCGGGATCTTTCTCTGGCCTGGGAAACGTGTATTTTGGTAAAGATGCTGTCCAACTTTGGTGGATGATGATGAAGCTGGGCCCCCTGCCAGGGGGGGAGATTGAGAGTTCAGTCAGGTGGGGCCACGGAAATCTTTTCAAAGTTGATTGACCAGCACCGCCCAACCAGAATCCATGAGTTTCCTACGTAGTGAGAACGCTCAGCCCTGTGGGGGGTTTGGTTGGTGGTTTAGGCAGTCGATCCAACCAGGAGCTTTACAAATTGGCTTATCCTTCAAGCCAGCAGCTCTCATTACATTCTCTGTTCTAAGGAAATAATGTGATACACAGAGAAACCTTTATGCTAAAAAGTGTTTGTCACAATGTGGACAGAGGCCCGCTCTGGTGAATTAGTGTCGTGAGTCGGGAAATATCCCATAATAAGCTGCTGTGTGTGTATGCAAGAGGTACAGTGAAGAAACCACCAAAATGATGCTCTGTGGTGTGGTTAAAGGTAGGTTTCTATTGTGGGTGAGAGAGAGAAAACAGTCAGAGGCATCTGGAAGAGTCTAGGAGAGCAGAAGGATGGTTGAAGTCGGAGTAAGACAGCAAGAGAAACAGTGAGCATACCTGAGGGGCACAGGTGGCACAAAGGGCAGGGACCTGAGGGGGAGGCCAGGATGCTAGCGTAGACTTTGAGATGCACAGCGAGTGTTTGTAAGCAGGGACTGGGGAGCCGGCACACGTTAACATGCAGCCACGGGTACGTGCCAGTGGAGTCAATGCCCCTTCTGCCAGCAGCGAGGAAAATGACTCCTTAGGGCAGGTCTGGTTTCACAGGTTCCCGAGGAAGGCTGACTTTCATCAGACCACTGGAAATCCTCCTGTAGTCCAGCTTGAGCTCATTTCTAGACATATGGAAAGCCCGAGAACTATATACGGACTACCTGAGACCTAACAGGGTCTTTGTAATGCGTTTTTTCCAGTACTGGGGGTGACTCACGCATGCTGGGCAAAGGCTCCTCAACGAATCGACATTCACAGCCTTGAAACGCTCCTCAGTGACTTCACAACTAAAAATAATTGTCTTATTTTATTTTATGTGTATGGGTGTTTCACCTGCATATTTATGTCTGTGAACTGCATACATGCCTGGAGCTTTCAAAAACCAGAAATGGGTATCAGATTCTCTGGAACTGGAGTAACAAACAGTTGTGAGCTGCCCTGTGGGTGCTGGAAATTGAAACTGGGTCCTCTGGAAGAGCAGCCAGTGCTCTTAACCACTGAGCCATCTCTCCAGCCCCCTGCAAAATTACAAAACATAATTATGAACAAGGGATCATGTGATAATTAGCTGGATATTGCGGCCATTTTGCAATGCACATGAATATAAAAACATTAAGTTGGAAAAAACAGCAGCAACAACAACAAAATATTAAGTTGGGCCAGGCATGGTGGCATTCCCCTGTACCAGGCTTTTCTTTTGGGGCATCAACCAGCTCTCAAATCATGACACAGAGCCTTATTAGTTTGAACACTCGGCCTAGCTTAACTCTTTTCTGGCTAGCTCTTTCAATTTAAATTTACCTGTTTCTCTTTCCCTACCTTTTGCCTCGGGGCTTATTACCTTTCTTACCTCTATAGATCTTGCTTTCACTGCTTCTTGTGTCTGGCTGGCAGCAGCTGCCTGGCTTATGGCTCCAGTGTCTCCCTCCTTTTTTCCTCCTCCTTCTCTCCTTCTTCCTTCTCTCAAGCCTAGATTTCTCCTCCTATTTATTCTCTTGCCTGCTAGCCCCATCTATCCCTCTCCTGCCTAGTAACTGACTGCTCAGCTCTTTATTAGCCCAATCGGGTGTCTTAGGCAAGCAAGGTGAAACAGATGCAATATATTTCCACATAATTAAACACACATTCTTACATTGTTAAACAAATGCAACAAAAACAAATGTAACATACTTTTACACAGTTAAATATTCTGCGACATAAACAAATGTAACATGTCTTTACATAGTTTAAATAATATCCTACAACACCCACATTTAATCCCAGAACTCAGAAGGCAGAAGCAGGCAGATGTCTGAGTTCAAGGCCAGCCTAGGCTACTTGGTGAGACACAGTCTCTAAATAAAACAGCAACAACACATTAGGTCATGTACACACCATAAGGCTGAAAAAGAAAATCCAGGTTCAAATAACACACACTGAGTGATTTTAATAGTGTGGAAAATACTGGTCGGGAAAAGATGAGGAGGAAATATACCACATGCTAACAGCTCCCTTCAGACAGCAAGCCACGGGGCCTTTTACTGTGGTGGCTCCTGTGTCTTTGTCCTCAGGCCTCTTATTTTGTATGTGTCTAAACTGCTCCATGGAATGTTAGAGGGAAGGGCTTGACAGTAGCTGTGAGAGAGCAGCTAGACAGCTGGGCGAGTCCAGAGCCCAGAGAGAAAGCAGAGACTGAACATGGCCAGAGCCCAGAGAGAAAGCAGAGACTGAACATGGCCAGAGCTGAGAGAAAGCAGAGACTCAACATGGCCAGAGCCCAGAGAAAGCAGAGACTGAACAAGGCCAGAGCCCAGAGAAAGCAGAGACTGAACAAGGCCAGAGCCCAGAGAAAGCAGAGACTGA
>NC_022017.1:3565263-3573734 GCF_000317375.1 Microtus ochrogaster
CAGAGCCCAGAGAAAGCAGAGACTGAACAAGGCCAGAGCCCAGAGAAAGCAGAGACTGAACAAGGCCAGAGCCCAGAGAAAGCAGAGACTGAACATGGCCAGCAGGCTGGATCTGACCAGAAGAGAAGCAGGAGCAGAGAGAGATGGAGGAAGAGAGGAACATAGAGAGAGAGAGGAAAAGGAAGAGGAGTGAGCGAGCGAGAGCAAGAGAGAGAGAGAGAATATATAAATAGTAGGGTTATAAGGAGAATGGGTAGTGGGGGGGGGCATGAACTGGAGGGAGTGTAGGGTGAGAAGGGCTAGAAGCTCAGAGGCCAGCACGTGCTTTGGTATCCTAATAGGCACCACAGGTAATGATTTGTCTCAGTCATAGGGAAAAGGCTCCTTTTGCTAGAGGGGAACTGACTTCACAAATTCCTTTAGAATGCTGGCTTTAATCTAGCTGCCAGACATTGTCCTCTAGTCCAGGATTGCTTTTAGAATCCGGGAAACTGGAGTTTCCTTTGGCCCTGGCACCCAGGTTCTACTATGATGCTGGGATCCACCCCAGGGCTTCCTAAAAGCCAGGCAAGCACTCTACCAACTGAGCTGCATCCCTATTCTCGCTCTCTGTATCCTAGGCTAGCCTGACATCATGTAGCCCAGGTTAATCTCAAACTTGTAATCCTCCTGCACGAATCACTAAGCCCAGGGCATATATCTTTAAGCTAAAAGATAGCCACATACTACTAGTGGATAGCGGATTGGCCATCACAGTTGTGTAGGTTAAATGTCTGTGTCCTGATAATGACACACCTGAGACTCAGGGGACAGGAGGGAGAGCACTGACTGACCCACTGGCCCTGAATGTTCTTAACTGGGAGAAGAAAGCAGAACCCTCAGTTTCAAGAGTCCACTGTGTGACTGTGCGAAGAAGGTCTGCTGAGAAGGGAGTCATGCCTGTGCATCTCGGCCACACAGAATGCGGGGGCTCTGCCTGGGGAATGAACAGACTCTACTCTCCTGGGACTATGGGTACTTTCTAACGCAGAGAGTAGGGGAGGCGGGGAGGCCCGGGGCCTGTGTCCCCTCCTGGGGGCTGAGCAGATCTGTTCTTTTGAATGTTGATTATGGGTCCAGTTTAGAGGTTCTTAAGCCTCCCCACCCCAGGACTCTGGCTCTTCCCTGTTCTTCAGGGCGTGCTCCTCTGAGTCTAGGGGAATATAGACTTCCCCAGAGGGAAGCACTCTGCCCTGAAGCATCTCTCTGGCCTCTGCAGCTGAGCTGGGGTGGGGGTGGTGAGAACTGTTAGGTATTTCTCTTAGAGAGGAGCCTCTCTGTCGACGCAAATAATTCCAATCAGACCAAATTAGACTGAATAAAAGGTGCCCATGTTAAATGCAGCGCTCCCGGTAGTCCTGGGAAAACATGGAGAGGGAAAGAGAGAGAAGGGGGATACCATATGAAACACGGAAATCACATGTTCATTCTCTGGGGGCAGTTTAGATAGCCCCTGGGAGTGGTCTTGACCTTCCCTGGGGAGGAGTTACTGTTTGGCAGGCTTTCTTGACCCTCTCTAGGGAGGGGTCTTATGCCAGGAACTGGGGTGAAGCAGGCAGGCAAACAATCCAGACTTTTTGTATAAAGGGGTGTTAGGAAGCTGGGGTGATGCTTTTGACCAAACAAGAACCTCCTTTGGGAATGCCTGAGAGACTGCTTAACAGGGGCAGGGAGAGAGCAAGATGCAGGGTGAGGAAAAGTATATTTAATACTATGAAATAATTGTATATTTAGATAATGGAAAAATAGCTGTTTTCCTAATGTTACAGGAATGAAAGCAAGGAAAAATCCTGTCCCTGGGGAACCAGTGTAAGAAAGCAGGGGAAGCTGCCCCGGAGGCTCTGGGAGGTCAAAAAAGCCTCTTTCTCCTTTTTCTTGTTTCTCTTTTAGTTCTATTTTACAAGCATGCTTGTGCACTGTGTGTGTCTGGTGCCTGTGAAGGGCAGAAGACAGTGCTGGATTCCCTGGAACTGGAGTTACACAGTTATGAGCCATGTGGGTGCTGGGAACCCAACCCAGCCCTAGGCAAGAGCAGCCAGTGCCCTGAACTGCTGAGCCCCTCCTCCCGTTCACAACAGAAGGGCCGTGGAGACAGATCAGCCACTCTAGCTGTGCAGTTTTGGGGAAATTACTCAGCATCTGGAGCCTCAATGTCTTCATCCATAAAATAGGAATAATTATGCCTCCTACACAGAATTCCATGAATGGCATGTTTTAACTGAAACCATGTCTAGCCAAAAACATCCCCGTGCTTTTCAGTCCCAGGAGGGATAGACATGTATGTGCAGAGGAGATGGAGCTGGGGGTCCAGCAGGCAAGGACTGCAGGGTCAGCAAGAGGGAGTCAGGGGAACCTGGAGCTGAGGGTCTGCTGGTGTCTTTGTCCTGCACGAGGGGAGGGGTGAGGGGAGGAGCTACAGTTGAAGCTGGAGAGGGGAGAGGGGCAGCTGAAGAGTGTACAGGTCCGGAGCTGGATGGATGCCATGTTTTCTCTTCCCAGGGCAGCGGCTGAGACAGCCACGGTGCACACCACGTGATAGGAGCCCAAGGCTGGTCCTTTTTTTCTCTATGGTCCCTGTTTTCCTTTCTTGGTGGGGGCCTTTTTTGCTGGATAGACTCCTGTTCCAGGGATGCATTTGATCTACAAGGTCAGTACAACGACCAGGTGGGGAGTGGGCCTCTTCCCACAGTTCCATAATGCACGTTTCCTCTGGTCAGATTTTTCCAATAGTTCATTAAAGGCCGAGTCCCCAACGCTGTGATAATATGAAGCTGTGTTCTACGGACAAGATATTGAAGGTCACACACTCTGCACTTGGTATCAACATCAGTATGTCAGCGCTAGGGGACACACAGGGTCACAAGCAACTAAATGCTCTCTTTGAGGTTTTGAGGGTCTAAGGGCTCAGGTTCTCGGCTGCTGGATTCCAGACTTCAGTCTGCCTGGAGACTTCTGGTTGTCTCTGGTTTCCTCAACTGACTCCCCAGGATACACCTGTCTACTCTGGCAGTTGTCACACTTGTATGGCTCTGACCCCCAGGACAAGCCTGCTGATTGGTTCCCACCCCCAACCTAGATTCATGGAATGTTGGAACTGTAAGGGAGCTTAGGAGCCGTGTTATCACAGCTTCGCAGTTATACTGAGAGGGAAACTGGATCCCTGGGAAAGAAATGGAGGTTTCCAGCGAGCAGCATCAGGACTAGAGCCAGCATGGAATCTACCAACTCTCCTCCAGCTGCGACCATGGCACAAATGTGATCTCAGGAAAGTTTCCCCATGAGTATGATCAGTCTCCTGGTGCTGGAGGGGCAGCTCAGCAGTCAAGAGCACTGGCTTCTCTCTCAGAGCATGGGGTTTGATTCACAGCATCCACATGATGGCTCAGCAACCACCTGTAACTTCAGTTTCAGGGGATCTGACGCCCTCTTCTGGCCAGTGTTGTGGAAATTCATTCCACCAATAATTTTGGGATATTGGCCTTTAGGGCGTGGCTTCTATGTGTGGGCATGATCTCTTATGAGGAAGAGGATGGGGCTCTCTAGCTCTCCTGTGGTGGTGGGAGGAGATGAGATCACTGCATCCATTGATCCCAGGACAGAACAAAGATCATGGCGGCTCTCTACCTTGTTGTTATCTCTAAGTGTTCCCTAATAAATCTTGGCTATCCTTTTATTTGGGCTCTCATGGGTTCACTTAACATTGCCTACAGGCCTCCTCAGGCACCGCATGCAAGTGGTGTGTGTGTGTGTGTGTGTGTGTGTGTATCAGACAAAACACCCATACACACAAAATAAAAAAGACTAGCCTCCTCCTCAATTCATATTCATGTATGACACCCCTTCCCAGTGTGTCCTGAGCATAGGGGACAGTATGTGACACAGCGAAAATGTCATCGATGCCATCCATGCAGATGTGACCAAGGCAAATTACTTAGATCCCACCGGGTCTTTGGGGACCAGAAAACACACTGAACAGATTTTGCCAGGACAGTGAACTGAAACATGATTATGTCTGCGGCCCAGAAAGGCTCAGCTGGCATCCCAGCTCTGTCACCTGCTGTGCATGAGCATCCAAGCTGCCTCACTGTCAGCCCCTGTTTACCCACTTCAGGGTCAGGTGCATAGCTCAGTGAGCTGTGGGGAGCTGCAGTCCAAGGGGCACCCACACTCTGGAGCTGCAGTCCAGGTGGCTGTCCTGGCATCGGGTGGGTACTGGGCACCCACACTCCAGAGCTGCAGTCCAAGGGGCTGTCCCGGCATCGGGTGGATACTGGGCACCCACACTCCAGAACTGCAGTCCAGGTGGCTGTCCTGGCATCGGGTGGGTACTGGGCACCCACACTCTGGAGCTGCAGTCCAAGGGGCTGTCCTGGCATCGGGTGGGTACTGGGCATCCACACTCCAGAGCTGCAGTCCAAGGGGCTGTCCCGGCATCGGGTGGACACTGGGCACCCACACTCCAGAACTGTAGTCCAGGTGGCTGTCCTGGCATCAGGTGGACACTGACCCCCCCCCCCCCACTCTGGTGTTTTTTCAAACACTGCTGTCCCTGCCCTTGACAGTTCCTAGAAGCCACACCACTCTGCACAGGACCTGGCCACTGGCCAGAGGAGAAAGTCAGTGGCCGGGGTCACACTACTTAGTCGCCTTCTCTGGGAAGTAGGCCTTGTAGGCAGTTGCTGCCTTGTGCTGAAACCCCTTTTGGCTCACTGCCCCCAGTAGAAAGAATCCACAGGTAGAAGGTACCTGGAACCTGGCAGAGAAGGATCTGGCCTTGGATCAGGGCACTGCTGTGCTCAGGGCCGCTAAGCCGATGCCATCACACACAGGGTGTTGGCAGGGTGGAAGCGGGCTGGCACAGCGTATCTGTGGGAGGTAGAGATGACGGGAGCAGCAGGTCTTGCTCCATGTGGGCATGGCAGAGATGGAACTGGAGCCTGAGCAGCTGTCACCAGGGTTCTCATGCTCATAAGGGGACATGATTCAGCCTAGAAAGTACAGTAGCAAGCAGGCTCGGGGACCCTCATGGTAGCACCCTCCTCTGGTCCTGTGGAATCCTATGTCTTTAACCTGGCTCTCATGGAATCCAGAGACCCAGTCAAGAGCAACAGAGATGTGAATGCCAAGGCCCTCACCCACCTGCTCTGCCTCAGACGCAGACAGCCTCATCCATCCCACCCTCTCTTCCCAGCACCCATGTGCTCCCTCCTCTCTGCTAAGACATCTGTTCCCCACCCACTCTTCACCGCCACCCTCCTATCTCTCAGCTTGCTCCCAGGAAACGCTGTCTGTCTGCAGCACCTCTTTTCCCTGTCAGAGAATCATGTACTCCCCTGTCTGCTCTTCCACACCTAGAGCACCCTGGCAGCCCCGCCCCAGCGCTGGCGTGGTCCATACCAAGACGCCGACTGCATTCTTGGACTGCGTTGGCCATAAGGTCCTCGTACTGGGCCAGTGGATGTGGTAATGTGTGACATTGCTTGTATGGAAATATCACAGTGAGCTTCATTAATTTGTAATAATTTTAAACATGTGGCTGGGGAGATGGCAGAGTAGGTAGTTTGCTGAACAAAATAACATATGTGTACCCCAGCATCCATGTAAAGAGTTGAGTGTGCTGGTGTCCACCTGTAATTCCTGAGTTGGGAGGCAGAGACTGGAGAGTCCAAGGGGCTTCTGGACAGCCAATCTGGCCAATCATTGAACTCCAAGTTCTGTTAGACCCTGTCTGGAAAATACAGTGCAGAGTTATAGAGGGAGATACGCCATGTTGACCTCTGTCCTCCATATATGCAAGCACAGGCACATGCACACATGAATAGCACACACACACACACACACACACACACACACACACACACACACTTCTAAATGATTTTAATAATCTCTTGACAATACTAGAGATTGAACCCAGAGTCTCATGCGTGCTAAACACGAGCTCTACTGAATTAAATCTCCAGATCGGTGATTATTAATCTTAAGGAAACAGATTTTTTTAAAAGATTTTTGTATGTAATGTGTTTTCCTTGCATGTGTGTAGATGCCTGGCTCCTGCAGAGACCAGAGGAGGGTGTCGGGTCTCCTGGAACTGGAGTTAAAGATAGTTGTTCTGGGAACTGAACCAGAGTCCTCTTCAAGAACAGCAAGTGCTCTTAACTGTTGAGCCATGCCTCCTGCCTCCAAGAAAACAATTTTTAAAAGACAGAAATGTCTATCTGTGAGTAAGAATATTTGCTGTAAAAGCAAGAAGTAGTAAGTTCAAATCCCCAGCTCCCATGTAAGAAGCCAGAAATGGGCAGGGACAGGATCACTGGAGCTCACTGGCCAGCTAGCCTGAGTGATTAGCTCCAGTGAGAGAGCCTGCCTCCAAACAGAAGGTGCAGAGGGACAGAGGAAAAGTATCACACTGCCTTCTGGCCTCTGTACGCGCACATGGGCACATATAGCATGGGCCTGTGTACACGCAGTCAGCTGCCCAGGAGATAATCTGGCCCTAGCATGTCTTAGAGTGTTCCCTCTCAGGTGAGTGGTACTGAAACATTGTTCACTCCACCTACTGTGCTTCCCATGTCCAGTTGCTCCTTGGATCCGGTCTGCTTTCTCCTTGTGTCTCCATCTGTCCTGTTCCTGTCACCTTCTGTTGGCCCAGCTACTTCAAACCTTCTCCATACTTCAGCCAAACATCAAAATATCCCAAAGCCAAGATATCCCTGCCACTGGAGTCCTGGACAGCAGTTAAGGCCTTCAGATGGCTCTGTTTTCTGATCAGTGGCTTCTAACCCAGGATTCTTCATCCTAAGCTCATCCCTCAGCACGCCTTCTCTGAACCTCCTCCCTGCACTCCCACCTCTGGGCTCCCAGCTCCTCTTTGGCTTCCTTGGCTCTGAAAAGACCCTTGCCCACAGGACTGATTTGCAGGTGCTGTCCAATCGCAGGTCCTCTGAGGGCTCTGATGTTCCCTTTTATAGGAAGAGAACATCCCAGTTGCCAGGACTCTGATCTCTTTTCTGTTCCTCTCAGCAGCTCCTTTTAAACACGTGCTTTGGGTTTCTCTGTTTCTCCAGTGGTCTCTGAACAGAGCACACTGTATAGACCAGAGAGGAGTGAGGCAGGCGGTGGTTTATAATGTGACAATTTGGCCACGATGATCACATCTTACTGCCAGGACACCCAATCAGTGCTTTGCTTCCTGGCACCCTTACGCTGTACCCTGGCACCCTTTGTCCTGGGGAAGATCGGCTAGAGTGTTTGGGAGCAGCAATTGAGCCTTGGTTGTTCATGAGGGGGAAAGTCGCATGTCCAGCATTTGTAAAAGATGCTTACGGGGTGTATATTTTATTATTTGAATTTGTTCGATCATTCCAGAGTAAGAACTTGATTTCTTGACTTCTGTTATTTATAGGCAATGAACTGGGATGCTCTCCAACTGTTTCTCTTTAGCGTTTTGTTCTCCAGCATTTTCTCGTCCCTTCTCTACGACATATTTAAGATGTGGGTCCAGCTAGAACGATCCTCCTTTGCTTTTGGTGACCGTGATAAGCACCGTGACCAAACAGAGCCTGAGGAGAGAGCTTGCTTGGCTGGCACATCATGTTAGAGGGACGTCAGAGCAGGACTCAAGGCAGGAACCTGGAGGCCAGACTGAACTGGAGCAGAGGCCACAGAGGACACTGCTCATTGGCTTGCTCCTCCTGGCTTGCTCAGTGTACTTTCTTACAGAACCCAGGGCCACCCGTCCAGGGTGACACCACCTTATGTGCCAATCATCAAGAAAATGCCTTATTGGTATTTTTGAAGACTTTTTGTTTCATTTTGTTTTTGTGTTTTTTGGTTGTTTGTTTTATTGGTCTTTAGCATATTTGATTTTTGTTTTTGTGGGGTCCTTTTGTATGTGTGTTTCTTGGGAATATTTTTTGTTTCTTGTTTTTCTTTTCTGGGAGAGAAAAACAGAGAAAGAAAGCATAAAGTTGAATGGATAGGGAGTGGGGAGGTTCTGGGAAAGTTGAGGGAACAAAAAACATGATCGAAATATATTTTATGGAATTTTTTTAATATAAAAAGAATTAAAAATGAAAAAAAATGCCCTACAGACAATTTGATGGGGGCATTTTCTCAACTTAACGTTCTCTTTCCAGATAATTTTAGCTTGTGTCAAATTGGAAAACAAACAAAAACTCCACAAAAACAGAACAGGAACCTTTTGGAGTTAGCAGAGAGTGGAAGCTGAGAGCACAGATCTGAACAAAAACCAGGCTCCACCCTTGGCTCTTACTCAGTTGTGCGAGCGTCATAGTGAGCACCATTTTCTTAATTTGTAATGCCCACTGCACACACTGCAAACATTGGATCAGAATGACTGAAGCACACAGCAGACACTGGCCCTCATCTATCTGCAGCACCCACTGCACGCACTGCAGACACTGGATCAGAAT
>NC_022017.1:3573834-3591527 GCF_000317375.1 Microtus ochrogaster
ATCTGCAGCACCCACTGCACGCACTGCAGACACTGGATCAGAATAACTGAAGAACACAGAACAGCAGACACTGACCCTCATCTATCTGCAGTGCCCACTGCACACACTGCAAACACTGGATCAGAGTGACTGAAGCACACAGAACAGCAGACACTGGCCAGGTTAAGTCTTCAGCGCTGCACAATGGGTCACAAAAAGCCAGAGGCCTTTGAGTAAGAAGACAGCAATTATTGGAGTTGGAGCAAAGCAGGGAAGCCCTAGTGACCCTGTGGTGGTTTGAGCAAGAATGATGACTTCCTAAGGTCATAATGGCTCTGCTTGGGATTAGGTATGGCCTTGTTGGAGGAAGTGTGGGTTCTCTGCATCTCTCTCTTCCTGATGCCTATGGATCCAGATGTAGAATTCTCAACTACTTTTACTACTATGTCTGCCTGTGTGCTGCCATGCTCCCCACCATGACAATGGCTAAACTGCTGAAACTGTGAGCTGGCCCGAATTAAATGCTTCCTTTATAAGAGTTGCTGTGGTCATGGTGTCTCTTCACTGCAATAGAACACTAAGACAGAGACCCCCAACTGATGCTAGACTCTCACAGTTCAGTGTTTCATGAAGAGCAAGTGAGTGGGCAGTCAAGCCTGGCACTGTCTTTGCCATGTGACTGACTGCTAGGGATTTGGTGAGGACAGCCCACTGTGATTCCCTAGCTCATACGAGGGATTTTGGAGTTAGGATAGTAACAGAGGTCACTCACCTGTAGGAACTCGGTAAACCTGCTCACTGGTCTTCTTCCCTCCAGGCGAAGTGTTGGCAAATCTGGGAGCTAGTGTCCCATGACCACCCCACAGGACAGGTGATAGCTAGACCCCTACGCTGGAGAGCATGTGTATCCCAAGAGGCCTGAACAAGGTCTCTTTCTTCTTATGAATAGTGCAAACCACTCAAAAGCCAGTCCCAGTGACGGCCACCCCTTTGCCTGGAACAGACTCTGGGGCACGGAGGCCAATCCAGCAATGCAGCTGCAATGCCAAAAGGCAAGAAGATGGGGGAGCCGGCTGAGACCGGAGGAGGTGTGGGGAACACAGAAGAGCTGGCTTTTGCATCCTGCACCCCTTCCCTCACCCTGCCTCTACCACTGGCTGTGTACAATAGAATCATCTTCCCCATTTCGCAGGTGAGGAAAGTCAGGCACCACTGGGGCAAACTGCCCAAGTCAGTTGGCTGTAGAAAGAGATGGGGCAGGCTTGTTGCTGAATTGATGGCTATAGGCCGGGCGTCTTCTGAGGGGTGCAGCCTCCCAACAGGTGCGTCCCTCTATCAGAAACACCAGACAGTAAGGGTCAGCGTACACGGCATGTGTGGTGGGCAAGTGGGCAGCATAGCATCCTGCAAGCATGTGCCCGTGTACCCCTAAAATTAAAATCACCCAAATGTAAGCAGGAAGTATTGTCTTTGGTTATGACTAGGTAACTGAACGCAATGTTACTGCATCTCTTAGGCTCGTAAACCCAGAAGGAAACTGACGATCACAGTCCTTCAGAGCCACGCCTTCTGGCTTTTTAATTTTTTTATTTATGAGTATGAGTGTTTGCCTGCATGTATGCCTCTGCACCACTTGCATGCCTGGTCCCTGTGAAGGCCAGAGGTGGGCTTCGGATCCCCTGGAATTGGAGTTACAGATGGCGGTGAGCTGCCATGTGGGTTGCAGGAAAAGCAGCAAGTGCTCCTAACTGCTGGGTCCCACAGCCCTGTTCTCTACAGCGCCACACACACCTTTCTCCTCTGCCCGAGCTGTCAGGGCCCTATACTGTGGCCTACAAAAAAAGTGGGACCCACAGCACTGTCAGGCTTGGTAATCATTTTGGAAGTGCAGAGACTCCCAAAGCTGGGAGCTGCGGGGGCTGAAGTTGGAAGGATCTGGAGGTGGTAAGGCTGTGAGAGTCTGGGCAAGAGCTCAAATGCAGGGGGAACATTCTAGAACTGGGTGGGAATAAACTAGCTGGAGGTGAAGCCCGGCAGCAAGTACTGCGCCATGGTCAAGGTGAGGCACGCTGGCAGGTGATGTTCAAGCATGTTCTGGCACCTGCGCCCCTCCCTGGGGCATCTCTCCAGCCACAGAGAGCATCTCCTGGGCTCGACAGCCTATTCTTTGCTGTAGAATGCTGATCCTGTACAGGTGCTGGAACAGAACATGACCAGGAAAATGAGTGCTGACCCCAAAGGATAAAGTTGACCTGTGATCATCCTTAAGAGACGGTGTGTGACCCCGTTCTGACCAGTGCTGTGTGGGCTGCTTCTGGGGCCCTCCTCATTATTTAAATGAGAGTGGAGAGGACGAGAGAGGTAGAGAGAGAGACGGGAAGACTTGCCTATCTTGCATGTGGCAGTGATCTTGCCTAATGTAGCTCCTACTAGTTTCAGGAGCCATCTTCTAACGGTGAAGCTAAAAAAGGAAGATGCAGCAAAGACCTGATGCGATCAATGCTGAATTAGTCCAGGAGCCCTCAATCTCTGTGTTTATCAGTTCTCTCTGCTGCTACAAGCCAGGTCCTCCCTGAGGACATTCGACTTATCAATTAATAGACTCCCAAAGCCTGGGTAGGGAACGATGATTCCCGCCCTCTGGAGCTGTCCTGCAAGAGCAGCTTTTCCAGCACTAGCACTACATAGCACAGACCAAGCACGCCCGGGAAGTAGGCAGAGGGCATGCGCACACTGGAGGAGTTGGGAAAACAGCCAAAAGACAGCAAAAGTCTGGGAGCTGGGGAGTCCTAAGCCTACAGACTGCATGTCCGGCATGGCTGACTCTCACCTCTCTGAATATCCACACTGGATGCTTCCAGGGGATAAGTTTTTTGTCATCCAGTCGGGCATCCTTGCCTGGCTCCCCACATCCCTTTTCTTTCATTCCTCCACTGGCTGTTCCTACTCCACCGTGTCCATCTTCCCCTTGTCCCTAACCGTTGAACTGTGAAGTTTGAGAGTTAAAGTAACCAAGTGCCCCCAACTCTCCCAGAACCAACCTTTAGGAGCCATATTCTAAAATCTGTATTTTGAGTCACTGGGTAGTGCTTAGATATTGATCTCATAGTCCAGGGGTGTCTTCAAAATAGCCCTTTCCTTTCCTGCTGGCTTTAAGAGAGGCCCAGTAGCCTGTGCCATGGCCCAGCTGTGAGCATTCTAGAGGCTCAGGACAGCACATAGGAGCCACAAAGCCCCATCTGCCGCAACCTTGGCAGACCCCTCCCCCCAATCCTTTGTTCCACTATCTTCATGAATCTTCTCCACACGACCTGAACTCAGGCTTAAAAAACAGCACAGAAGCAGTTTATATGGACTTTATTTGTCGCCCAGAGAGGTGAGCACACACAAATGAGGGCAGGCGGAGGGCTAAGAGATACACTGTCACAGTCACCTGCCCGCCATAGACAGACCAGAACAGGGGTCTTGTTTCTAGCACACACTGCTATGGGATAATCACAGTGACACATTTTATTCCCAGTTCTATTTATGCCATGGAGTGTGGTGAGGGTACACTTCTTACACTAAAAATATAGACTTTGGAATTTCTAAAACAAAGTATCTGCTTTTGCACGAGACCTACTAGAGAGAACATAGAAACTGAGGGGAAAGTTCCAGCACCTCGAGTCGCCCTGTCTGTGGGAAGGCTGCCCTGCTCTCCACGGACACCATCAGCCACTTCTAACCAATGACAGACAAGAGACAAGAGGCAGGCTTAGCATCTCAGGAGTGGAGAGGGGCAGGAAGGATTTTGGCTTCTCTCACAAAAGGATCAATTGCACATTCAGGTTAGTGCTTCAGGTTCCAAGGCAATCACACAAGTAAAAGCCTGCTGGAGAAGTCACCCATATGCCTGTTAAGCAATGCCCAGGCCAGCCAATTGTGCCTGGGTTTAGGAAGAGGTTGTGGGAGGGTGGGGGGATGGGCTATGCCTCCTGCTCTGAGAATGGCAGCTAGGGGTAAACACTCCGTATTCACCGGAAGTGGGTTAGATCTGGGGGAGGGCGCTATTCCCTCTCTCTTGGGAAGTACCCAACCCATTCCATTCTTCTGAGCACAGAATCTCCTCTAAGGACCCAGTGTGGATGGCTCACTCCTGACGGCTACTGAAAAGACTCCACTCCTCGCGCACACTCCGAACAGCAATGGTTACTTCATACCTCCTTTGCTCATGAAAATTATCCTCATTTCTGGCCACAAAAAAGGCAACTGAAGAAAGAATGTGACCGGGTCAGTCATTCATTCTCTATAATTAATGCCATGAAGACCAAGGGCAAGCCAGGTATGGTGGCGCATGCTCGGAACCCCAGCGCTGGGGAGGCAGGAAAACTGCCGCAAGCTGACGGCTAGCTTGGTCTACACAGTGAGACCCTATCTCAGAGCAGGAGTGTCTGAGGGGGCACCGAGAATCACTCAAAAATAGTTAGAGCAGAAATTTGCTTCTATTTCAATTTTGAATGTGTTTTCCTGCCTAGAGCAAATGTAGATCAGTATAGATGAACATGGGAGCTTAGGAACCTAGAGCTCCTCAACATGTCATGTGATCAGTACAGACGAACATGGGAGCTTAGGAACCTAGAGCTCCTCAACATGTCATGTGATCAGTACAGACGAACATGGGAGCTTAGGAACCTAGAGCTCCTCAACATGTCACGTCAGAGCATGACTACAGAGTCCTTTTCTGAGAGGCAGCAGCAGCAGCTGAACTAGAAGCCCTGGTCACCTCAGCTGCTGGTGCTGTCAGGAGCTGGGCAGGGTTCTTTCCGCAGAAGGAACTTGAACAACGGCAGGAAGAGCTGAAGGAGAGAAAGAAAGGGTTCCAGGAAAGCCGAGGCAGAAGAGGCAGGAGCGTGGGTGAGGTCTCGCCCATCCAGCCAGGGCCGGCTAAAGGGTCTCCACTAAGAGAACACTCGGTGCAGGGCATGGGAATGTCCAGCGAGGATGGTGAGGGCCACGAGGGACAAACTGGCCTGACCCCACAGCTTAAGAGCCCAGGAAGCTGAGGACAAGGTTCCACAGTCAGGAGGACCCAGGGATGAGTCCCAGCACCCACATGGATGCTCACAATGATCTGTAAATCTGGTTCCAGGAAGTCTGATGCCCTCTGCTGTCTTCAGGCCCCGGGCACACACATGGTACAAAGACATACATGTAGACAAACACCCACACATATATAGTTGAAGTCCTAGGTGAAGCTACTGTCACTCTTTCAAAAGACCTTCAAAGACACTGGCAAAGTCACAGGGGAGACAATATGATAATGGTGTCTCTGATGTTCACTAAAGACTAAAAACTCCCAGGGGTCCTAGACCCTAACCAATCCTACACTTCAGTATAAGAACGATGGGTCACTAGACAGGGTACAAGGACAATCCCTGCTTCCCTGACTGATGAAGGAGTCTGGAGAGCTGGGCAGGTGGAGGAGAAAGTGGGATTAGGAGCTGTCCTTTAGGATGAGCACAAACCACAGACTGTCCAGAGGGGAGGCTGGAAGGCTGCCCTAGCCTTTGGGCAGGCTGGGGACTTAGTCGATGCCAGATTTTTATCCGGCGTTTATAAGGAATTTAAAAGTCCCATCACCAACAAAGAGAAACTATGACTATTCACATTGTCTTTGGGGAAGATATGGCTACTTTCTGTCTACAAAAAAGGCAGGTTTCATGAGTGAAGGAGACCTGGGACGGGGCTGCGGGTGGTGAAGCACACGGCCTCCTGACCCTACCCACACTGCATGTGTGTTAGGCAACCAAACACACTGGCAACTGCACAGTGTATCTATCTCTTCAGGTCTTCACCTTCTCCCTGAGAGTGGTCAGGAAGCGACCCTAGAGCTAAGGCTTCACTGCCAACATGTTCTTGAGTCTCTGCCTCCCTCTGCTCGGGTCACATGGCCAGCTGACAGCACCAGCGTGTCAGGACATTGGCTGGCAGCTGAGAGCTACCCTTTCAGAGAACAGATGACCACTTCTCTGGTCCCAGCAAATGTTGGCATGAGAAAAAACCAGAGGTCCCACAGCTACATTGCTCAGGGCGACTCAGCATCAGGGCTTGGGAAGAGCCACTGTCCTCAGCGACACTGCCACTGACTTCGGTGCAGGATGGGCACCTCACACGCCTGCCTCTCAGGTGCACGGAGGCCAGAGCAGGAGGTGAAGCAGTCACCAATTTCCCTACACAAAAGGTTGCATGAAAATACAGGAGGAAAAAGATGGGGCAAGAAAAGGGGAGTGTTCCCAGGGAACAAAAGCAATGAAAAAGAGCAGCCATGAAGTTATCAAGAAAGTTTTCCCACTGACAGGCTGCTTCAGAATCATTCCCAGATGGGAAAGGGTTACAATGATTAGATCTGCCCTGAAGTGATCTGCTCGGGAAATTTGGCTCCCAGAGACTTTAATGCCCACTGATTTCTGTAGAACCTGCCTGTTTCAGGAATACCTGAGAGCAAGTCAGGGCTGCTGCTGAAACAGAACAGACATCTCCTGTGCGTAGAGATCAGACAAACCAGGAACAAAACCCCTATTTCAGAGGACGTCAGGATTTGAGGCATTCATCCACCAGGCACAGAGCAGCAATGCCTGCCACTATTTTACAAAGGGTATCTGCTCTGCGTGCCTTGTGTCTGTCCTGTACCAATTGTTAAATATATTGAAAATCATCTTTGCATCAACAGGACAGTGGCCCACACAGGCAGGGAAATGGTGGCGACAAGGGTCCCTCAACAGCAAACGCCTTCAGAGAGTAAGCAGATGCCTTAGTGTGCAGTCAGAGTCTGAGGGTGCAAACTGCATCAAATGGCGCACGCGTCCTCACCCAGGGAAAGAAAGCACACACTGTGTATGGGGAAGTCTTGTGTACAAAGATGCCGATGGAAAGCCAGTAGGACCAGCTCGCTAGTCACTCTCTGTGCACAAAGGAAGGGGGATCTACGAGCGCTGGGGCCGAAACCCATGGCGGTAGTTGTAAAATCACTCACATACTTTGAAACCAAGTGCCCAAACTGACTTCACCACTTACAGTTCATTTCTTAGCATGGGTTTTTATATCTGAGATGCACAACTTCTGTCAACCAAAATAAATCTGTGTGACAAGGAAGCCACAGGGCTGAAGGTGCGGCTTTGGTCCATTGAGTGATGGTGTTTGCTACCAAGGCAGCTAAGGAGATGTGGAGGAGCACTGTGTTGTTACTTCTCCAGGGTGAAGTAACAATGTAGCCTCAAGAGACAACAACAGAATGTCAAACAGTCCCACAAAACAGCCAACAACAACCCCAGACCCACTTTTTGACTCACAAAGAACTGCCACTGAATCTTTCCTAAAGGGCTACAAAATAGACCTGACACCAAACCCCAGGCTAGGAAGTCTGTCCTGGTCACATCAGTCACAGGCTTCTTCTCTTTCTCTAGTTTCAAGGGAACCCAAGAAAAGATGTTCAATCCCCTAATGTTGCCGACTTCTCTGAAGCCTTCCTTTAGTCAGCTAAACTCTTGATCTCACACTTGGCCCTGCATCTTCCAAAGGTCTGCTGACATCGTGTTGTCTGGGAATTGATACAGATGACCCCAGGTCAGCGGCATCTTGCCACTTCTGGTGGTGGCCACTGTTGATGCCCGGATGGTCGATCTCAGGCAGCAAACCTCCTACAGGGTCTGGTCTGACCAGTACCCCTTTCAAGTAGAGATGGAGGGGAGGCTGCCCTTGAGCTGCAGCTGGCAACAGCCCAGGAACCTCCCTTCTTAGCCCCTCTGCTACCACCCCAAGCCACCGTTCATGAAGAGGGATCTCATGAAGGAATCCTCATGACAGAATGGACTCGTGTGGCTTCTGAGGCCAGCAGAGAGTACAGGAGAAAATGTCTGAAAAATGGGAAGCTGGCTCCTTATTGGTGGCAGTTCTGAAGAGGAAGAAGAAAGAGGAGAGGAAGCAACAGGAGGTCGTCCTGCCGGTGGTCCTGCCAGTGGTCCTGCCGGTGGCCCTGCCGGTGCCTGGCTGCTGGCATGAGGGTAGCTGGATGTCTTCCAATGCACACTGAGCGACTGAAAGCTTCCATGTGGCATGGCTTTGAGATGATCAAGGACAGGGCCTGACTCAGCCTGGCTTCTTCTCCGAGAGACTCACCAATTTCTCGAAAACCAGAACTTCTCTGAGGCAACTCATGGCCCAAATCTTCCACCCCAGCTCAATTGAAGAGGCTGGATAACAATGTCACAGTGAGACAAAGGGACACATGACATGCTCCTGCTCTCAACACAATACTTTGAAGATGCCACCACAACTTGGATCTAGCTATATTTTAAATTCATTTACAAGTAGACTAGTTCTAAACTAAAAATAACCACATGTGTTATACATTTCCACAGCTGCCTGGATTTTCCTCTGAGAGAAAAAGATTCTGTGTTTCACTTGCATTGAACAGAGATCTATTTTAACCCACTCAGGGAAGAAGTGGCGGCACACACTGGCAGCTATGACCCTGGGAAGCACTCGGTTGCTAGTGGTTGACCTCACTAGTACCCCCACTTTACCACTGAGTCAAATGCCAGAAGCGACAAAATGCCAAGTTAAGCCCGGAAGTAGGAGCAGGACCAGCTTCCCAGTTCCTGGCTTGTTTGTGTTAACAAAACCTGTTATCTATATCTAGACTCACATTTTTTGCCTTCATTTATCTGAGGACTTAGATGTAAGTGGTGTTTAGGCTAAAATTCTAACTTATATACATAGCATTCCTTAATGTAGGCAAAGATACCTCTGATCCTTTCATTTTCTGATTAAAACTGATCTATGCTATTGTTAAATGACAGAGAAATTTCTTTGTAGAATATGAAAACTGTTATGTTTAGCAAAATTCTTATTTCAGAACCTAAGTTAAATGGGTCAATATTATCATTATTATATTATTTATTAGTGTTAACAGGCTTTTAGCAATTTTCCAGTTTGTGTGGTTGTAGTAATCAGAGACAACCTTTAGGTTCTGAAATGAGAAACTTTCTCCAAGTGAATTAAAGAAACTAAACAGGTAAAGCAAATTTACATTCCAAAATTATTAGAGCCTGCCTTTGGGACCAAAGTAAATGGGCAGCCCAGAACAGCCCGTCTTTTCAAGTATTTGGGAACTTTGTGTTTTTATTTCTCTTACTGTACAGTTAGCAATAGTTTTGTTGTTTACCAGGGAATTCCAATCCTACAAGTAACCTACATCTTACCTTTAACACTACTGCCATTTCAAAAGTCAGAAGTAAATAAAAATGAAAAATTAGAATTCTCTTTACCTCTTCTCCTTTGTATTTCCAGAATTTATACTGAGAGCCTTCCAGACTGTGGTTTTGGGCATTTCATCTGATATATTAATCTCAGAGGGGTCACATCTGAAATAAAAGCTTAGGCAGTGAATATCAAACATGTTAAGTAAAAGACACACCCTAGTTTCCTGTGAGCATCACCCCACAAGGGTGAGCGGCTTGAGCATGGAGCTGGGTGGTCCGTCTGCAGCCAGGAGAGGCCAGGGCAGGAGGGGCAAGATGATTTTGAGCAGGGCTGCGTTGGGGCTGGTGCTTTCAAAGAGCTGACAGAGGATGCTGCCGCTGTGGTGGTGTGGCAGGCACTCTTGTTCGGTCTCATTTACATAACAGAATCTCTTTCACTATAGTTTACAAAAGACTCCATACTCTATTAGCTTAACAATCACAGGGACAGAGATGAATAATCATAATACTCATTTTGAAGGTGTAAAACCCAAAGTTTTCTGGGCTAAGTGTCCATCAAAAGTTAAACAACTGCACAGAACCAAGACCCTAAACACAGCCCCTGGTCCTGGAAAACCCCAGACTACTCTAGAACCATCTATGGGCCAGACGGTCTCCTGAAAAGCAAAGAGAAGTAGTGGCATCCCACAGGAAAAGGAGCCATAATCCTGCTTCGCTGCCAAACATCAGAGCTGATGGTCTCTCCCATACAACACAAAGACGCTTTCTCAGGGACCAAAGATGAGATTCCCTGCTTTATCTGCAGTCTAAATCACAGCTAATTCCCGGGATCTGGAGGTGGTGGCCATTAGGCCCCTTCCCTCCTCCCGCTGTCCTCACCTCCAGGCTCCCACAGCCTAAGTATGCTGCTCCCAGACAGACGCGGACGTCAGAGCAGTTGGTGCCCTGTGCTTCGTGGAGAGCAATGAGTTTGGTAGAGAAAGGGGCTGAGACACCAGCACAGGGTTTGTCTGGGCTTCAAGGTCAGTGTCCTCTTGACTCCCTGAACTGCAAATGCTATAGCCCACATTGGAGTGAACTGTCTCTTCCTGTCCCCAAAGTCAGCCCCCAGTGCAGGCACAACATGCCCACCAGGCTGAGGAGCCCCCTGGAAATGATAACATACCCTACTGACCTTAGGAAAGTGGACGAGAAGAACACGGGGTTGAGAAGCAGAGAGGTCCAGCCTTAATCCTGAACTTGTATTAGCTGCTTTGTAACCCTGGCACATTTCCTAATCAGCTTTCTCAGTTGTTCAAAGCAGCTAATGACCCTTAGAGGACTGTTGTAAAGATTGATGGGGACACGGCAGAAGGCACTGGGGACACTGGCTCCCTGACTCCCAACTCTACAAAGTGGGGCACGCAGCAGGCGTTCAGAACACAGTGGAATGGAAAGCTGCTTCCACAAGGTGGGCCAACTTCTCGGCTCCTCAGAACAGCAGCAGGATTGTGGCAGGAATCGGGCAGCAAGCTGTGGTATCTGGGGGCTTACCTGAAGTTGCTGTTCTTGCCAGGACTACTTAGCAACTTCCTGCTTTCGAGTGGGAACTTATCACCCCCTATTTCCAACATCTTCTCAGCCTCCTGGAAGAAAAGGGGACCTTATTATTGTAAGGTCCAAAGAAAATTCTAACTCCCCGAACTCCAGAAGGCCATGCATATGGCCAGGAATGAGCCTGGGTTCAGCTCAAGCTGGACTATAGGGTTGCTACAAGCCTACAAGCCAGCATCTCTCAGGAACCTGCGAAATGGGTTTCCGCCTGCCAGAAAGGGTCACTGCCAGTGGGTATACCTGTGGTTGCTAGCTGCCGGCAGTTCACAGGCCTCCCTCCTCCCAGATAACTGATCTGTGTAGCTCGTTGTGTGTGTGTGTGTGTGTGTGTGTGTGTGTGTGTGTGTGTGTGTGTGCGCTCAACACATGCCATTCTCACTTCTCTTACAGACAGCTCTGGATATGTCCAGTGTGCTTCTTTTTCTTTCTGTTCTGGACTCTTCCATGTGCCTTTGAATGTTCTCTCTCTTACCCACAATAAAGCCTCCCCTTAGCCACGGAGCGGCCATTTCGGTGGTCTCTTTACTGAGCCCTAACTTATGATTCCTTCTCGGACCAGGATGACCCAGCGTCTCCAGACCGTTTTCAGTTTGACTCATATTTGGAGAGCTAGGTCCTTTCCTGGTTTGACTCCTCCCAAGAGCGAGGCGACTGAATAATAGCACATATGGGACACTATCAGAAAACAATAAGAACCTGAATGTAAGCCTCTTCGGCAGCAGCTCTCAGCCTGGGGATCGAGACCCTTTTGGGGAAGTTGCATAACAGACATCCTGCATATCAGATATTCATAACAGTAGCAAAATTACAGTTATGAAGTAGCAGTGAAAATAATTCTATAATAATTACATGAAGAACTGTATTAAAGGGTCACGGCATTAGGAAGGCTGAGAACCACTGCTCTAGAGCCAATGACCAATTACTAGGAACACAAGAGACAGAAGAACACGTCAGTGTTGCCAAAGACGACAATAGCAACAATTGTCTGATGAGAGAGACGTCCTGCAGTCAAAGCCCAGCTTCCTAGCAGAAAGAAGAAGGAGAACTCTAAGCTGATTTGAAGTGGAAATCGGTGTACTATAACGTATGTTAGTACACCTTTGTTAGATTTGGTCCAAATAAACAAGCTGTTAAAATGGTAACGGGGCATCTAGAAGACGGCTGAGGCGCAAAGCACTTGTGGCATAAGTGTGAGAACCTGAGTTCAAATTAGCAGGCCCCACATACAAAGCCAAGCACGCCAGCATCCCTGCAACCCTGGCGCTTGGGAGGAGAGACAGGCAGGTTTGGTGGTCAGCTGACCAGCACAAGCATGAGCTCCAGATTCAGCCAGAGACAGCAGTTCTACAAACAGGGAGGGAAGCAATCAAGTGAGGTATCCAACGTTAACCTCTGGCCTCCACATGCAGAAACACACACACACACACACACACACACACACACACGCACGCACGCACGCACACACGCACGCACACGCACACACATGCACATGGACACCAGTAATAAGGAAATTAGGGAAAGAGTTTTCTCATTTTTACATATACTTAAAATGTTTTATATTAAAATATTTTCTTAAAAAATTATGACAACACAAAAAGATTTGGAGTTTGAGGATAGCCTGGGTTACATAGTGAGATCCTATCTTACTAAAAAAATAAAAAAATAAATGACTTCTTAAAAAAGGAATAATTATAGAGGTAAAAATTACCTACAAACATGTTTAGAGCATAACAATAATAAAACTTAAGCATGGCGGTGGTGTCACATGCCTTTAATCCCAGAACTCAGGATTCAGAGGCAGGCGGATCTCTATGAGTTTGAGGCCAGCCTGGTCTACAGAGTGAGCTCCAGGACAACCAGAGATATATAGAGAAATCCTGTCTTGAAAAACCACAAGAAGAAAGGAAGGAAGGAAGGAAGGAAGGAAGGAAGGAAGGAAGGAAGGAAGGAAAGAAAGAAGGAAGGAAGGAAAATTAGTGTTCCTGGATCAAATGCACAAACATTTTTCTTTCTGATGCAGGATCTCATGTTAATCAGACTGAACTCCCAGGTTCAAGCCGTTCCCTGCCTCACCTCCTGAGTGTTGGGAACGTACGTATATGTTGCAGCACCTAACTTAGTATGTATTTGTGTGCGTGCTCATGTGTGCACTTGTGCACAAACACCATGTGTGTATGTTGGGGGGGTATTTTGTCTACATGCACATATTTACATCATGTGGTTGCCTGGTGCCTGAGGAGGCCAGAATGGGGTATTGTGTCCCCTGGAACTGGAGTTACAGATAGGTGAGTGGCCACATGGGTGCTGGGAACCAAACCTGGATCCTTTGGAAGAGCAGTCAGTGCTATCAGCCATGAGCTGTATCTCCATTCCTGGCATAAGTATATATGTCTCCAGTTCATACTGGCACTCAGTATATGTGTAGCCCATCCCAACCACAGTGTTGAAGGGTTAACTAACTACCCTCTTAAGCACTGCTGTCATTTGATAGGTGGAAAAGAATATTCCCAGACAGAGATTGCAGCACAACAGGAGGAGGAACGGGTTTTTTCATTGCTTTCATATTTAAAATTTTAGTTCATTTAATAATATAAGATTTAAAAAATTCAAGACATTAGACATTAGGAAATTTTATTTTAAAATATAGTTTAAAAATATAGCAGTGTCTGCTGAGTGACAGGGTCTGACTAGGCCAGAGCATGCAGCATGAAAAAATGTATGTATGTATATGTGTGGAAAATATGTATGTATGTATATGTGTATAGATAGATAGGTGGATAGATAGACAGATGATTATTTCCAGTCTTCTACTCCTCCTAGGTGAGTCTGCTTCTTTTTTTTCTAGAGCTTTAGATAGACAGATGAATGGATAGGTAGGTAGGTAGGTAGGTAGATAGACAGACAGACAGATGGAAGGACACTATTCGGGGCAGTAACTGTGCTGAGACATGCCTAGGCCTTTCATTTCTTAGTCTTGCTACATATCCTTTCTGTGCATGTTCAGGCCATGGCTCATGGTCCACTGTGTAAGATGGCAAGGTGCCAACTGCTGAGACAGAAAGTCCCTCACAAGCTGCATTTGCACCATCTGCAATTAGATGCATAACCAATACTCTCACAAATAATGGGTTTATGCACGTGTCAAATCAGATCTTCTGGAAGCAAAGGAGCCACTGGATCTGAGACTCTCAGAGTGTATGTTTATATGCTAGTATGATCCTGGGATTAAATCAAAGGAGGAAATGCCTAGTTACCAACTTCAAAACATCAAAGGAACACAGGGCCAGAACCCCTTAACCCTTCCTCAGCTGAGGTAACATTCAGCGCCTCAGTGTTACTTTCAGGATCTCAGACAAGGCATCCTCACACACCGCTCTCCCTCCCTCTTTCCACTCGGGGAGTTGAGACCCTGAAACAAGGCTGGAGCACAGTAAGGCTCTACCTCCTCCTCCTTAGCCTTCTTCTTCGCGTCATCTAGCTTCTTCTTTTTGCTTTCAGGCATGAGGTCATCCAGCCAGCTCAGCTCACGTTTGGAGAAGCAGAGATCCATGACTTTCCTGACGAAGACCAAGGCCAGGACCTGACAAGAAGGGAAGGTGGTAAAGGGGAGCCTCTCCTGAGGAAGTCAAGCAAAAGGACTTCTACAGCAGGCGAGGAACTCTTGATGGCTGCAGCAGTAGCCACTCACTGTGGGCCACTGGCACCCAGCACGAGGCTTTTGACATTATATACTTTTAAATTTTTATATATTTTAAAGATATATATTGTTATGTATACTATGTGTTTATGTATGCATGTGTACTATGTATGTATGTGTGTGTACTATGCATCTATATATGCATGTGTACTATGTATCAACGTATGCACATGCACTATGTATCTATCTATGTGTGTGGACTATGTAACTATGTATGCATGTGTACTATGCATCTATGTATGCACGTGTTCTATGTATCTATGTATGTGTGTGGACTATGTAACTATGCATGCACATGCACTGTGTATCTATGTATGCACATGTACTATGCATCTATGCATGCACGTGTACTATGTATCTATGTATGTGTGTGGACTATGTAACTATGTATGCACATGTACTGTGTATCTATGTATGCACATGTACTATGCATCTATGCATGCATGTGTACTATGTATCTATGTATGTGTGTGGACTATGTAACTATGTATGCACATGTACTGTGTATCTATGTATGCACGTGTACTATGCATCTATGCATGCACGCGTACTATGTATCTATGTATGTGTGTGGACTATGTTACTATGCATGCACATACACTGTGTATCTATGTATGCACGTGTACTATGCATCTATGTATGTGTGTGGACTATGTAACTATGCATGCATGTGTACTATGTGAATGCCTGGTGCCATGGAGATCAGAGAAGGAATCAGTTTACCAGGAACTGACATTTAACCTACAACATAAATGAACTGAGCCTCCATTATTCAAACTTAAGCAAATTCAGACCCATGAGACAACATGAACAGCAGGGAAGTAAGGCAATGCCACATGAGTAGCTAAGGTAGCAGAAGTCAGAGACAGACAGCAGCACTGTGGGTGCCTCCACATTTGCAGAAAAGGAGAATGAGGGGTGACAGCCTGAAGTCTCTGTTTTGCAATAAGGGTCTAGACATGGATAGTGATGTTGGTACCTCAACAATGTTCTTAATCCCCCTGACCCATACCCTTAAAAGTGGTGAATACACGCTGGGTAATGATGGAGCACGTCTCTAATCCCAGCACTCTGGAGGGAGGGGCAGGTGGGTCTCTGAGTTTCAGGACAGCCAGGGCTACATAGAGGAATCTTGTCTTGAAAATTCAAATAAATAAATAAATAAATAAATAAATAAATAAATAAATAAATAAATGGTGAACACAGGAACTTTATGGTATACATTTTTTTAAACCACTGCTTCAAAAAATAACATTGATTTTTTTTATTAAAGCAACCTTCACTCAGTAACCAGGCCACATACCTTAATCCCAGCACTCAGGAGGCAGAGGTAGGCAGATCTCTGAGTTCTAGGCCAGCTTGATCTACAGAGTGAGTTCTAGGACATCTAGGGCTACACAGAGAAACCATGGGGGGGGGGCGGGAGAGAACCCTTACCATCATCGGGAAAACAATGGCAGCTGGCGATGCCTTGATTACCCAGAGCAGGACGAGGCAGGTGAGCTGGATGAGGGTGAAGAGGTGGACTTTCCGCAGGGGCACGTGCCGCAGGTAGATGAAATCTGGCTGGTGTTTTGCAGGCATCCCAAAAAGCTTCAGACGATCAAAGAACTGGAAGGAAGAAGACACACTGGCTCTGGAGGTCCCTGGTTAGGAACCTCAAGCCCACGGTAGCCCCCACCACCTGCTGCGCACAGCAGCTGGGGCCATTTCTCCTGGAGAGAAGGGAAACTGGGTCTCTGAGACAACAGATTTGGCCAAGGCCTGGAAGCGGCAGTCAAGATGAAAAACCACCTTTTCTAGTTCCAGATGCAGACCCCGCCCAACACACACACTGCTGCTGCAGAGAGTGTTCCCAGGTGGGTGACCAGAAGCCAACTGCACCTTTGAGCGTACTATCAAAACCAACTCCACCCAGGCGTGGCTACACAGACAGGCTGGGTCAGAAGTTTGGCCAAGAGTTTGAAGCCAGTCTAGGCTACACTGTGGGTCCCCAGTCGAACCGAGCTACAGAATAGGACACTGTTTCAATGAAGAAATTCTCTCTCCACAAATCCCTAAGTTCCCAAACCCAGCTCTCTTGCTTCTTCTTTGAAAGGTTTGAAGCTCCTGATTTACAAGATCAAAAAAACCTCTTCAAATTCTGGATCGAGGATGACGTTCTGCGGCTAGAGAGATGGTCCAGGAGAAGGGCTGGTGTGCAAGCCTGACGACCTGAGTTCAAATCCTGGGATCCATATGAAGGTGGAAGGAGAGAAACAGCTCCACAAAGTGTGCTTTGACTACAGCATGCCTGCTGTAGCATGTGCACCCACAAACACACACACCCTCCACCACCATGCATGTGGAAGTCAAAGAACTACGTATAGAAGATGGTTCTCTTCTTCAACCACAGTTCCAAGGATGGAACTCAGATTTGTCAGGCTTGGTAGCAAGTCCTTTCCTGCTGAGCCATCCTGGTGATTCTTTGGTTCTTGACTAATGTTTTAGGTCCTGATCTACAGGAATTTGACAAAGTATCCCTGGTTTAATGCCAAATAATCACAACACGACTGTGACATCAAGCCGTGTCACCCTGCAGCCAGCCCTCTCACACCAGCATGGCTGTATTTCGTCCCCCATATCTGAAGACATTTCTTAGCCAACGTCTCAGGAACCGGCTGTGCCGCTCTGGTCGAGACAAGTGAATAGAGCAAGAGCCATGGCCCAGCTGAACCACACAGTACCTGGATTCCGTGCAGAGAAGAGACTCCCATGTAGAGGAAAACTCCATACAGCACTGGCATCGGGATAAACTGCAGACAAGGGAACAAGACAGGAAATGTAGGACACCAGCAGGACTTAAAGCCGTCAAATCTTATTTATTTTTTTTTGAGACAGGGTCTTACTGTGTGGCCTTAGCTGGCATGGAACTCAATATGTAGACCAGGCTTGCCTTGAACTCACACCTGCCCATCTTTGCCTCCAGAGTGCTGGGTTAAAGGCCTGTGCTACCTACGTGTACATCTATATACATTTTAAACTCAGAACATAAAAGCAAGCCACAGACAATTTCATAAATCTCTCCTTCCATTAAAGTGGAAACAAAAGGATAAGTCAATGATGATCAAAATCTTTTTATTTTTATTTATTTATTTATTTATTTATTTATTTATTTATTTTGGTTTTTCGAGACAGGGTTTCTC
>NC_022017.1:3591627-3602307 GCF_000317375.1 Microtus ochrogaster
AGCCTGTCCTGGAACTAGCTCTTGTAGACCAGGCTGGTCTTGAACTCACAGAGATCGCCTGCCTCTGCCTCCCGAGTGCTGGGATTAAAGGCGTGCGCCACCATCGCCCGGCAAAATCTTTTTATTTTGAAATGAACTTGTTACCCATATGTAACATGGGCCTTGTGTCTCCTCCAGCTTCTCCCTCTGCCAGCCATCCTCCTTCCTCAACATGAGGACACAGATGGGATAGCTACACAGTTACGGTCATGTGCACACACTCACGGTCATGTGCACACTCATAATCATGCACACACATTTGTGGTAATGTTCACACACATTCACAAACACTCATCATGTGCAAGCACACATGCAAGTGTGTTCATGTACACACGCTTGTGGTCATGTGCACACACATGCATACATAAACATACACACACACTTGTCATGTGCACACACATGCATAAACATACATGTACACACTTGTGGTCATGTGCACACACATGCATACATAAACATACACACACACTTGTGGTCATGTGCACACACATGCATAAACATACACGCACACACTTGTGGTCATGTGCACACACATGCACACACATGCACATACACATGTGTGGTCAAATGCAAACACATGCATCACTGTTGTGATTTAAATCTTCCATATTCATTGTCAGGTACCTTCTCAGAAACTTAATGTATTTTGCCACAAACTATAAAAAATTCATTTTTATTGACCTAGAGTCTTGAGGGCAGCAGAGAGGAAACTAGCTGAGAACATGTTGTCATGCTGGGTTTTTACGTGGTGGACACAGCATGTGAACGTGGCTTTCCTGTCACATCATGTCTTTCAGCTTCCACACAGTTGGCCTTGAATTTGCTGTGCACAGAAGGAAGGTCTTAAACATGATTTTCCTACCTCTACCACGTCCCCACCCTGCCTGGCTTCTGTGCTGAGCCTGGAGCCGCTGCCCAGCATCCTGTATGCCTAGTCTCTCGGTTTGCTTTCACCCTGGGCTAAAGAACAACTCGACTCCTCCAGGGTTACAGAGTCCACACTGGATTCTCGTGTTGTCCCACTCTAGAGTGACATCCTGGTCTGCTGACGAGTCTGCAGCACTGCTGGACAGTTGTCTGTGCCAGTGAGTCTATTACCAACCTGATATAACTTAAGAGTCACCTGGGAAGAGGAAATGTCAGTAAAGAACAGCCTGTGGGCATGTCTTGGTTAATGATTACTGTGGAGCCCACTGTGGGCAGCAGCATCCCTAGGCAAATGGGCCCGGATTGTATAAGAAGGTCAGCTGGGCATGGACCAGCGTATGAGCCAATATGCCACACGGTTTCTACTTCAGTTCCATCCTGCCATTCCTTTATGATGGACTGTTACCTGGAAGTACAAGGTGAAATAAACCCTTTCCTCCCCAAGTGGTTTTTGGTCATTGTCTTTATCACAGCAGTAAAAAAAACATACTAGAATAATATCTACAATCCTGTCAATCAAGAGGCAGAGGTAGGACAACTGCCACAAGTTCAAGGCCAGCCTAGTCTACATAGTGAGTTTTAGCCAGCCAGGGCCATATAAGACCTGTATCAAAAAAAAAAAAAAATCCCAGGAGTAAGAAGGGCTGGGACAGGGCTCAGCAACACAGTGTTTGCTTTGCATGCAGAGGCCCTGGGTTGGTCCTCCAACATGAAGGGACCTATTCAAAAAAGAAAGAAAATGGCTAGACAGTGGTCCATCAGATGACTTATTACATTTTATAATTACCATGTTTGTTTTCTTAAGCACATTTAATGGCCTTACTCACAAGGATGAACTCTTCCGGGGCAGGGATCTGCATATTTATATATCGGAGCCACTGCATCCCCAGCAGGGTTCCTGGCACAAAGACCCTCAGTGACTGATTACCTTTAAGACAGCCGTCATGAAGACCGAGCAGCCCATCAGCACAAAGATCATAAGGCCTGTAACTCTCTGCTCTCGGATGCCCAGGAACTTGGGCTGTTCCCCAGGAGCAGAACACTCAGACTCCAGCTTGAGGCTGTTCACATGTGTGATGGACAGGACAGTCGCAGCCACAAACCAAGGCAGCCCCATGATGGAACAGACGCCCAGCATGACGGCCACCATTAGCAGGTCCAGATGGTAGCCACAGCCTTTCTGTGGGGAAACAGGCACCTTCAGTGAGCTGGCTGAAGCAGGTCGTGTAACGGTGAGCTAAAGGCTTCAGACTCAAAGCTATCAGGAGTGTAAGGGAAAGAGTCTGGAGAATTCTTATAGCCCTCCCAGTTAGGAGGGAACAGAAGAAAAGGGGAAGTTTGGTTTGTCCTATATATATGCAAATATCTGGTCTTTATACAGTGGCTTCCAGCTTCCTTTGCCTGAGTCTCACAGATTCAAAAGCAGCCTCCCTAGAAGAGCGGCAGAAAGCAAGCCACATAGTGACCATTGTAGATACTAGAGAGCAACGCTTTTATTGAGCTCCTGGACACCGTCTCCATCCTTGCTAAGTCTGGATTTTGCCATAGAGATAGAAGGCGTGTGGCATCTCACTAATACAGGAGTCAGAGCTAACCCTTGTCTGTAATCCTAAACTCAAGGCCTCACGCTGGATCTCAGCGGGAGAAATCCTGCTCCTGCAAAAGCTGGTTGTTGATTCAGAACGGGTAGCTATTTAGGACTAGCAGGACCTCGGGCCACCCATCTCTACACAGTCTGAGAGGGGAGTACTGAGTCCACACTCCTCCCACACCACATCTCAGGGTCCAATCTTCGTTATTGGCTGGAGGTGAGAACACCTCCAGCAATGAAAAGCCCTTCTGAGACTTCATTCAGTTCAGTTCCTGGTGGAGCCAGGCCTATCCTAAAATACAAACGTTAAGAAGCTACCATTTCAGCTGTCCAGACTGGAAGCTCTGGTTACCTTGAGCTTATGCTCCTTCCTGTTAATGATGACAGCTGTGATCTGCTGGTCCATGAATATCAGGATAGTGCACAGGAGGGCCGGGATAACTGCAGCTATCACGGTCCACCAGGGGTTAGGGCCGATGGGACTAACAAACCATCCTCGGTCATCCCGTGTTGGCTAAGAGATTAAAAACAAGCTGGATTTTTGCATCTTAACTCTGGAGATTCGAGCAAAACAAACCAAGCTTAATCATTAGTCTACTCTTCTTTTTGTTCTCATTTGAATGAAAATCCTCAGAAAAAAATAAAACAAAACATGAAATACAGCAACCCCTGAGGAAATCTCTGGCCTTTTCCCCCAAATCCCCCTCAGCAATCAATCATCACTTAACAGCTTCCTGTGGAATATTCCTTAATCCTACATGGCCTTCTATTTATTCCCCAAGTCCCCAAGTGCAGAGAAAGCAACTTTATCTCAATGTCAGTCCAAGTAAATTTATTAGTAACTAAATCTGTTGTTTAAAATAAAATGACTTCCTGAGACAAATGTCTGTAATGGGGATGATTCTCACCACTCCTCCTGGAGCCGAGGACCGTCTGAAGTACAAAAGACAGCCACGTGGATCCCGGTCACTCAGATTTTTGTCCATCAGCCCTCAGCAGAGGTGAAAAGGAGCCCAGGAACTGTAGACTTAAGAGTCCCAGAGCTTGGGGATGTCTGACCTAGGACCCTCTTCAATGGCTTTCTAAGCATTTGTTCAAACTCTGAGCCCCACCCTTGGTACACACCAAGAACAGACAAATGGTACCGGAGGAGAAAATTCTCTGACCCATAATGACCCCAAACTCAGCAAATACAAGAGAGATCGCTAAATCTGGAGCATTTGGCTGCTACATTAGTTACGACACTTGGATTAAGAACTCTTCAGTAATGCTGGGAAGTCCTGGATTTTGAATCAGTTAAATAATTCTAAAACTTTACAACCTCTGTTTCCATAGTAAGACTATGTAGGCATAGCTATTAGTTAAGTTCTCAGGCCACCATGGAAGCTTGCTAATGCTTTAATGATATTATAGGTGGTCGCTCAGCTGGGCCTGCTATCTGTCGACTCCATCAGCTGCAAATTAGAGATGCTGGGGAGGCACCTCTGGGTTACACTGCTCTCTAACACTGCAGGGTAACAGCACGCAACTGCTGTAGCTAAGAGCAGTCTAGAGATGCTGGAAGAACCGAGGCGCTTGCACACAGGCTGTCTGCAAATACAGAGTTTCCTTTCTAGAACGGAGGACAGAACTAGTCCCCAGTGGATAAGAAGTGACTATGCCAGCCTTCAGCCCGGCCTTGGGAGCTAGGGCTGGCTACGTAAGGAGGGAAGGCAAGAGACTGCTTCTTCTCTGCTTCCTAAGCTGTCTGCACCAGCCACATTTCCTCGGATCTTCTCCTGCCTCCCAGAGGTCCCAGAAATCAACTCAGGTCTTAAGCCTGTGCACCACGGAACTTCCCCAAGGACTGCTTAATGCTCCAAATTTGCCTGCTTTTATACAAAATCTATTTGTCCTGTAGCCAGCTAGGTATTAGAGACAAAGCTGATAGTGACCATTCACACAGGGATAAGAACACCAGGCCCTTGGAGATGTTTCTTAACCCTTTCAGCATTTTAACAAGTTTAACAAAATTAAACAGACAAAAGAGAGGGAGAGAGAGCCCTTATAGAGAGGAAGAGGGCAAAGTTGCTCACCATGGAGCATCCCTGCCTGTCCTGGAACTCGCTCTATAGACCAGGCTGGCCTCAAATTCACAGAGACCTGCCTGCCTCTGCCTCCCGAATGCTGGGATTAAGGAGTGCGCTGTGGAACCTCGAGAACCGCCTCTACTACCGTCTGTCTTCCTGCCATCCTCAGCCCCTCCTGCTCTGGAGTTTTCTGAAGAAGCTGAACATATCCAGGCTCTCTGTCTTCTCCACCCAATGAGGGTCTGTGGAGTTAACTAAGCTCGGCTCTCCAGTCTCGTCTGCTTATAACCCTTGCACTGAAATAGAGTTGGGATCCCAATGAATCAGCAGAATTTCGGTTTGCATATGAGCTGTTAAACTGCTATGGATTATAAATAAACAAACGTAAAATATGGTTGAAGAGATGTCCTGATGGCTCAGCAGGAGCCCTGGACTTCAAACAAGATCTTCTTAGGTCTTACGTCATTTTTCCTCCTTCCCAGTTCCTTAAAGCTGGAGCTCTGTGAAGCATCACCCAAGTGCTCCTGGGGCCATCTCTCCACCAGCACATCTTTATGGAAATGGCATTTTCCATTCAACTAAAGCTTAGCAGGGCAGGTATTCATAACAACACACATTACCTTTTACCTACTGGACCTCTGAGCTCAACTTCAGACCCATCTACACTCAGGATCTACGCACCTTGAACACACTGGGAACCTGAAGCTTTGGCGATGGGACTCCAATCAAGAAGTCGATGATCACCATTGTGAAGATGGTGAGGAAAACGGCAAAGTCGCTCACCATGGAGCGTGCCTGGCGTGAGAAAGAATCAGCAGAGAAGTTAGCACCTCAAGAGCTACTGTTCCTCAGAAAACACTTAGCAGCTGTCTTTCTTACAGCATGCGGGAGAGAAGGGGAAAAGAGAACGAACAGACAGCTTTCCAGCCTTTAAAGGGTTCCCCATGCACGTGCGTCAAACACCACGTTCTGCGCCTGTGCAGCCTTTGCATGGAACGCTAGGGGCTCCTAGGAAATGTAGTTCCCCAGGCGAGCTACGCTCAGGGGCCTTCTAGGGAATAACAGTGTAGTCAAGGACTGGCTTTAACTCAAACACCTCAGGCTAGGGCTTTGTTGGACAGTCCTCTCAGCACTGCTAACACCCTTATGGTCCCACTGAAAACTTGCCATTGCCCCCCCATGACTTCTTTCCTGTTTCAATTTTTCCAATAAAGCTTATTTCTTGTTTGTGTCTGTGTGTGTGGTGTGTGTACACCTGCACATGTATCGTGTGTACATATGCATGTGTGGTGTGTGTGCATGTTTGTGATATGTATGCGTTTATGTGTGTGTGGTATGTATTTGTGTGCATTTAGTAGTATATACATGCGTGTGCTTGTGTGTGTGTGGTGTGTTTATGTGTGTATTGTATGTGTGCTTGTGTGTGTGCGCATGTATTCCCATTCATTTTAAGGCCTATCCCAAGAGGATCACCCCATTTTAGAGCTTAGATGAGCTTTAATAACAGATAGGGACAAGAACCCTGGTCTCAGCTCCCCACAGACATCTTGGCACACACAGCATCACTACTAATGTCCCTTTTCTCTGAGGCCTCAGATCTGAAGCACACTCTCCATCACTGTTCTATGCATTCTCTGAGTACTCAGACCCTGACCACCCCACACTTACCCAGGCTTGGCAACTGGTCAGCATCTAGCAGCCACTTGTCAACTATTTGACTAGATAGGAAACAGACTGTGAACTTATTAATGTGTTGCTTCCCTCAGCTACTCTGCAAACTCACTAAGGCCTGTGGATGGGCTTTAAACATGGATTAAACATGGATTTAATCATGGTAAACAACCGAGCCCCCCCTCCCCCATACTCTAGTATGTGGATGTGCCTAAACAGTGGACTGGCTGAAGCCATGGCTCACACGGCTGCTCAAACTCGGGCCTCTAGCTCTGTTCTGCCTGAACCAGCAGAAATCCTGCCTGGGACATGAACAATGGCTCTTGAGGCTTCAGATGGTCAGGGAAGGAATCCAAGACAAAGACGGGCTGGTTCCTGCAGCCACAGAGTTTGTAGCCTATGGCAGGAACCACGCCTAGGAAGGGGCTTCTGGGTCCTTTACAGAACATAAGCCAATCTCTCCAACGTGCAAGCTCTAGTTTTATATCCCATGTGTCTCAGAATCTCAGACACGAACTTGAACAGCCTTCTGGAACCGAGAAGGGGACAGTACCACCACCTTCAACCTACCCGGTCCTTTTCAATCAGAAAGGCTTTAGGCATCCTCACTCCATACCATGGAGCTGTGAAGGAGGCTGCCACACACTGGAAAACCCTGCCCCAGTGCAGCTTATCAAAAAAGCTGGTACCCCCCATGATGCCAATCTCCACAGCAGCATGGGGCTGAGAGTCAGTTCTGTAGTTAGAATCCTAACACAAAAGCAACGTCTGAGCAGCTACTTACTTTGGTCGGGAAATAGCGGCTCGTCTTAAATGTCTTTAAGGTGCTTGAGAGGATGAAGGTGGTGAAGAAGAGAATACAGGACCAAAAGAGCACATCGGGAGTGTAGGGTCCATGATGAGCACACGCCGAGCCCATGAACTCTCCGTGCATCTCCTGGCATTCCTGGAGGAACAAGAATTCTGGGATACAAAATGGCTGGCACATGGGGACAAACAGCTAGCTGCCACCTTCCCAGCTCACCATGCACTGCCATCCCATGGCTGCAGGCAAGCACAGGCCACCAGCACTGGCCACGTGACCACCATGCAGCTAGGGCCCTCACTAGCAGGTCCCTGTCAAGACTACTGGGTGGTCCTAACCAACACACTTAGGCATGAAGTTAGAACTGTCTGGAACAAACACTTCTGAGGTTCTGGGAAGAACTTAGGTGGTATTATTCTTATTAGATAACCTTTGAAATTTGAATATTCTTCCAGCTACACAGAGCCTGGACCTGTCCTTGTCCCTATGTTTTCATTCATTTTTGTGAGTTTTTTTTTTAATGAAAATCAGCCATCATGCTTGTATAAAACAAAGAAATGAAATAAAGCTATCACTGCCATTAGTAGCAAATTTTCTAAATGTCACAGAGAGAATCTGGTAAGAAATGAGCACACACTAATGGGAAATGCAACAGTTCAGAGTATAAAAGTCATCTTAAAAATCTTAGGGAAACCCATGTCACTGGAGGGACAAACACGGTCACAATAATAGACCAGTTTTTCTTCCAAGTATATCTTATAAATTCTTACAAATCCCAAGGCAGTTTTCAAAAATAAACACAAGAGGTGACTCTTGAGTTCATGTGGCAGAATGTGTACCAGCCAACTGTTCCCTCAAAGGACGCTACAGAGATTAATAAATAAATAAAACGTATCAATTTTAGCATGATAAAGAAAAAGAGATCTTTAAGTATATCAATATGATCACAATGCGCCCCCCCACAGTTACAGTTTATATGATCAAAATGGTTCTTAAGCCCCCAGATGGGTCTCTCTGCACAGCCCTAGTGGCCTTAAACTTACAGTGTCCCTACCTCGGGCTCCCAAGGTTATAGGTGAATGTCACTGAACCCGGCTTAAGCTTAAATGCCAGGGTCCGGCAAAGGGTTGCTCTACCTCAATCTAGAAGTCCTTTATAGACCCGGTGGTCACAACAGAGGACCTGCCCATCCCCAGACTTACACTAACAGTCAGGTTCGACCAGTTCACTTCTGTGGTCACGATGTTGTGGTCCTTCCAGTACCGTAAAGTATGGTTGCTTGGATTCTCCGGGAGCGTGCACCTGCAGCTAGGGAAAGATGAAAACACCCCTAACGGAAGCTGTCTGCTAGTTACTAAGTGCTCTTGGCTGTGCCTAGGTTAAAGGCTCTGTCAGAGCTATCTCTATTTCTCATACACTTCAGATCTTGAAGATGGGTCCTATTGGTTGAAGACAATTTATCAACACAACCACACACTGATTTTCAGTTGGTCATGACTAAAGGTGTGTTCCACTCAGTCAGCATGTAAGCCTTGGATAAAATGGTATGGACAATCCATGCCGGCCATGTGATATGCCCACAATAAGCCAGGGAGGTTCCTTGTTTAGTTTCTATCTCTTAAGCTCTTGCTGTGAATCAATCTGCACAGCGAGGGTTTGACCCCATGCTTCTGTGCAAACATCAGCACCTCCTGGAGTGTGTCTCCCATACCCAGTATTTCCTGCTTGCTCCAGCTGAGCCAGGCCTGGCTGCTCCAGTGTTCCCTCCCTCCTCTCTCATCCATCCAGGT
Organism: Microtus ochrogaster; assembly: GCF_000317375.1. Lineage (NCBI taxonomy): Eukaryota > Metazoa > Chordata > Mammalia > Rodentia > Cricetidae > Microtus > Microtus ochrogaster. Next base: position 3,600,520 of record NC_022017.1, read on the forward strand.
TAGGCACAGTGTCCTGCAGGCCACCACGCTGCCTCCCAGCCTCAGCATGCCTTACATCAGTATGGCCAACTGACTGCCATTCTCACCGCCATTGCTTCACCTGTGCTTTTAGAAACCATGCCTTTTATAACAGAATTAAAATTCAGATCTCAGCAGAAAGAAGTCACAAAACTACATTTTGATTTAAAGGAAAATCAGTCTCAAGGCTGGGAAGGTAGCTGAGTGGGCAAAGTGCTTGCTTGCTATACAAGCATGGGAGCCTGAGTTTAAACCTCTAGATCTAGACACCTAGAAATGCTGCGTGCAGCTGCAATCCCTTACACCTACGATGAAGATAACATGGAGACAAAGGACCTGGAACCTGCAGGTCAGCTGGCTGGGAACACAGTGTCAAACAACAGAGACTCCATGCCAAACAAAGTGGCAGGCGGCTAGAAACAAAGGATGACAATTTCTTCAGTGGCCTAACCATTGGCAAAAGGTCTATGTCCTTGTCAGTAACCCATGTTCATGTGAGCAACCCCAATCAAACTCAGTGGATCGATCTCTCTCTCTCTCTCTCTCTCTCTCTCTCTCTCTCTCTCTCTCTCACACACACACACACACACACACACACACACTTATGCACGCATTCATATACTCACACACACACACTTACACATGAAGACATGAAAGGAGAAGGAGGACTGGTTTGGACAGAAGAAAAAGATCAGTAGAAGGTGACAGGGTGGAGGAATATAAAGAAAAGTATATTGGGGTGAACATGATCAAGATACATTAATACTTAAACACATGCATTACAATGATAAATATGTAGCAGTGTAAATTACTTGATTACCATGTCTTGGTAAAGAGAAAGTTCCCAATTCTGTAAGTGGAGGCCGGGGAATGAAGAAAGGCAGGAAGCACACTTACTAATAGAGGCTGAGGTGGTCCAGCTGGCTGTGCATGTGGATGGGGTAGGTCTCTGCCAGGTGAATCAGCTTTTCTATTGCTTCATAGATGAAAATAATGCAAATCAGGGAGGCAAATGCTTCTTCGGTGAAGCGGGTGATGTAGCAGACTAGGGAACTGGCGTCAGTGGCCACAAGAACAATACACAGGAAGGCAGTCCACAGCCCGATACAGGCTCGCAGGGAGAGGTATGATAGGGCATAGTCCCTGCAAAACACCGGAGCTCGTGAAGAACACGGAAGGGAGGCACCGAGAGACAAAGGGCGGGCTCAGCTTATCCACACCAGCACTGCAACCCTTTGTCCCTAAGGCTGCAAGTACTGCACGCCGCAGTAAAGCCCTAGGACAACGTGTTCAACATCTTCACTGGAGCTGTTTGCCAGGCAAAGGCACAGAAAACAGAGAAGGAAGAAAACACTGCATCTGCAATAAATCATTCTGCCGTTACTACCCAATGTGATTGATTATAAGAGTGGTTGTGAATGGGAAGACGGGGCTGGCTCAGGTCCCATGTATTTCTACTTCTAATACAATGTGGGGAAAGAGTCTTACAGGGTGGAAACCAGAGCACTGTCGGGCCCACCACATTCACAAACAGAAGATGAAGAAAGGACAGTAGACCCAATTTAAAATTATTCTAAAATATAAAAGGAAGGAGTCAGAATCAGTTAAGATGGTTTTCTTAAAAATTAAAAAGTATGCTGGGCGGTGGTAGCACACACTTTTAATCCCAGAACACTGGGAGGCAGAGGCAGGCAGATCTCTGTGAGTTCAAGGCCAGCCTGGTCTACAAGAGCTAGTTCCAGGACAGGCTCCAAAGCTACAGAGAAACCT
>NC_022017.1:3602497-3617791 GCF_000317375.1 Microtus ochrogaster
GGGCTACACAGCTCCGGGCCAGCCCGGGCTACACAGCTCCAGGCCAGCCCGGGCTACACAGCTCCGGGCCAGCCCGGGCTACACAGCTCCGGGCCAGCCCGGGCTACACAAAAAGACCTTAGCTCAGAATAAATAAATAGAGCTGGAGAGACGGTTTAATGGTTAAGAGCACTGGCTTCAATTCTAGAGGGCCTGGATTTGATTCCCAGCTCCCAAGTGGGTAGCTCACAACCACTTGCAACTCCAGTTCCAGAGGATCCAACACCCTCTTCTGATTTCCATAGGCACTGCACAACATGGTGAACAGGCATACATGCAGGCAAAATGCCTCCATACATAGAATAAATAAATAAATAAATCTCAAAAACTCATAAATTTAAGAGACTAAAGCTGTAAAGACTTTTGGTAATGGTGAGGAGTCACCAGGCAGGCTCTGCAGAGAGGGAGGCCTGTGGCTACAGAGCTGCAGGACGGCAGGCAAGAGATGCCTGGCCCTCGGGTTTGTGTGCTGTGCACCTGCACAGGAGCTGGTGCTCGGCGTTGGCAGACGGCAGCCATGTCCAGTAACTTCCAGAAAAACAATGTCTTACTTGCAGAACTTGAACAGAATCTTCTCGAACACGAGCACAGGGCCAGTGCTCCCCAAGATGGTAAGGGGCTGCCCAGCAAACAAGGAGTAGGCGATCCCTGTCATGGATGCTCCAAACAAGGATTCAATTGCACTCTGAGGAGGAGAAAAAACAATCAGAGTCCACAGCTGTCCACAGAGAACAGCTGCCTTACCTATACTGACTTAGCTGTTCCGAGCCTTGACAGTCATTGCTTGTATTTCTTCTACGCAAGTGGGAGGGGTACACAGAACCCAGAGCTCTTACAAACCAATGCCACTCTAATAATTCAGGTACCAAACCATCTGCCATGATTCCTCAACTGAGTTTCATCCTTTAGCTCAGTTCAGTATTTAAAGATATAGAAAGCACTTATGTCGGTCACAATACCCTATCACACACAGCCACTGGATCTTGCTCTCAGATGTATCAGTGGGTCCATTTACATTTCTGGGCACCAGTTAGTGAAACCAGGGGTGTGTGCAGGAGGCAGAGCTGGGCTCCATCATAGGTCAGAAAACCCAGTCTCTCAGGACACAGGACCCATTCTCCTCAGCACTGACTACAGAAGATGCCCCCAAAGAACGTGGATGCCACCTCAATATTATTTATTATTGTTTTTTCTCCACTCCTTTTCCCTCTCCCTCTCTTTCTATCCTCCCCTATCCCCCATGCTCCCAGTTTACTCCAGAGATCTGGTCTTCTTCTCCTTCCTAAGTGGATCCAAGTATGTCTCTCTCAGGGTCACAATATTTAAGTCTTGTTTTGGACCACTAGAAATGATGAAAGCTCTTACTATCCGTCCTTCAGTGGCTTCTCCAAGCAGTCCCCCAAAGGTGATAACAGGCGACATGCAGGCACAGTACAGGAACAGAAAGGAGGCCAGACACTGTAAGCTGAGTGCGTCCCGGTAGTCACTCCAGTACCAGGGGGCCTTCCGCTTGATGTCCAGCACCAAGCCCCCAAACAGCCTGCAGAGACAGGGTGGACAGGCCTCTAACGCAGTCCCTCCTCCACAAGGGCATAAGCAGAATGCACCTGAGAGTGCTTCACATGTGCTCAGGAATGTTTTAGCTTCAGCTTCACCCCAAGCACATCATTTTGGTACAGACAGACTGTTATAATCAAGGGATGACGTACGGGAAAACTGAATGTATACCAAGCATTAAAAAGTCAGTTTAGGTATGCACATTGCCCACTTATCAATATTCAAAAAATTAACAAGAAAGCAAATATTAGCGTCAATTTCCATTTCTAAGCCGTTAGAGGAAATGCGAAAGCAGCTCAGATTACCAGTGTTGTTAAGGCTTTCCGGGCATACAGCTCTAGGCATGCACATTCCCACTCCAAGCAGCCCCTGCCTCGGTCTCTGCACCACGACTGACTCATGCCCTTGACGAGTAGAAGAGAATGAGTGCCAGGCACCGGGCCAGGCACTGGAGATGCAGCAGTGAGCAAGACCAGCACAGCCCCGTCCTCCCAGAGCACCAGTGCAGGGGACAGCAATGACGATGGGCGCTATGGCTGCGCAGGCTGGGGGGTGGGCATCAGTGGGGACTCAAAGGAGGACGGCGAGACAGACAGACCAGGCACCGGGCCAGGCACTGGAGATGCAGCAGTGAGCAAGACCAGCACAGCCCCGTCCTCCCAGAGCACCAGTCCAGTGCAGGGGACAGCAATGACGATGGGCGCTATGGGGACTCAAAGGAGGACTGGGAGACAGACAGACCAGGCAGAGGGACCAGCATGGGGACACCCAGGTGAGAACATGCGTTAGGTTCAAGGCGCTAGCAGAGATCAACAGCACAAGGGCAAAAATCTGACAGACAAGGTTGGAGAAACTGAGTCACAGAGGATGTGAATGGTTTTGAGGAGATGGAGCCTAATCCTAACAGCATGCCAAGTTACTAATGAATTTAAACAGTGGAGCAGCGTCCAACAAACATTCTAGAACCGTCGCCCTGTGGTTGCCCTGTGGCCGCCTGTGGCCGCGGGAAGGGAGTGTGGGCTGGGAGGAGGAATGGTGAATCAGTTCAAGGGCTGCTCAGGAGGGAGAATCAGTTCAAGGGCTGCTCAGGAGGGAGAATCAGTTCAAGGGATGCTCAGGAGGGAGAATCAGTAGGGCTCCACTGTAGCTTACCCCCGCCCCCCCCCCCAAGAGGCCAATGAAGAGCAGGACACACACCAAGGAGGAACACCGCTCCCAGGTGAGTCATTTCCTAAGCCGGGCCTCAGCACCACAGGGAAGCTACAAGTACATGAAAACTTTGATTGGATCCTATATCAGCAAGTAATGAGATGGTTAATCTTTTTTAGACTTGAGATTGGCATAATTGCTTTTGAAACGTCCTTATTAAAGGAGATATATACTGAGGTATTTACAGGAAAATGCTATCGATGATTTAGTTTTAAATAATCTAGAAAACATAAAAACAAATGAGAGGAAAAAAAGACAAAATGGCAAAATGTTGGTGACAGCTAGGGACCATAAGAAAGCTACAACAAACCCATTTTCTCCACTGGAGGGCAGTGTGGCTGTCCCTGGCCTCTCCTAAGAGCCCAGGGAATTAGGAAGAGGTCAGGACCTGCAGCCAGGAGACAAGCCAGGCAAGCCTGCTCTACACAGCACTGGCCTGAGGTTGGGGTGCAGAAGAGGACACAGTGTGGAACTGTTCACTCACTGTTTTCCTCTGGCTGTGCTGCCGGCTATACCAGTAACATCACCATCTGACTGTGGTCTTGGGAGGTGATAAGAAAGTCAACCCCAGAACCTGCTTTAGCATTGGTATGTACAGCCAACAGCTCAGGCAAAAGAGCTCTCTCCAGGATCCGGCCTAGCACACTGAAAGTCAGCCTTGGGGTTGGGACCAAAGACTGATTATAAACAGAGTGCCATTTTGTCTTACTCTCTCTGTACAAACAGACCCTCAGGAACCTTTGCGGTGGCAGTGATTAATCTGGACATTATAAAAGTGTTTCAGGGGCCTCCCTACAACAGTGTCTTGCACCAGGAGCCCATCACCTCTCACCAGCAACCTCCATCTGAAGGGACAAGAATCTCATGCACCTCACTGAGGCTCCTTGAGACGCTACACCATCGACCAGCACACTTCTGGGCAAGGAGGCTTCATGAAGGCGAGTAACACACGAGTTATATGAAAGAGAGGCGCCTGCCCAGAACTGCTAGGGAGAGGCAGACACCAGGGCCACACTCACGGCACGACTACAACAATTTCTGATTACTTCAGTTATTTTTGAGGTAAGATTTCTCTATTACACAGCTCTGGCTATCCTGAAACTAGCTCTGTAGACCAGGCTGGCCTCGAACTCACAGAGATCTGCCTGCCTCTGCCTCCGGAGTGCTGGGATTAAAGGTGTGCACCACCACTGCCCAGCACTGATTACTTCTTTTAGACATACATGCATAAAATCAGAACAGAATGCAGACATTGATCAGATATAATATAGCTGCTCCTCTTCATATTTGGAACTTCCTTTCCCTCTGACATCATCCTTACTGTTCAAGTGTTGGGGGCAGGAGGCACACAGAGATGAATTTAAGCTCAGTGCAAGAGCAGACTTACCAGTGCAGAGGGTCACTAGGCTCTGGAACACTGACTTAGGGAGCCCTTCCCTGGAGGGCTTTAGGGACAGGCCAACCATCCATTTGTCTGGTGTGCTTTGAAAGAAACCTGTTTGAAGCGTGGGGGATCATCGAGATAGCAGCTCTGGATTCTTTTTTCATTAACCCTTCCCAAAAATTTGTATCCCAAATAAGGGATATAAATGTACCCCAAACCCCTTCCCAGAGGACCCTGCTGCAGAGGAAGCGTCTCGTCACACTTCCTGCTTCCTTCCATGATATCCCCTCCTGTGTCGGCATCAGGAAGGTCCACAACATGGTCTTAACCCTGGCTCAGAGGGTCAGAAGACACAGAATGCAGAGGGGTGCGTCCCACTGTCATCGGGCTCCTCGAGTCCCCTCTACCCGATCTCCTAACCCTCTTCACCCAACATGAATAACTATCCCTAAGTCTCTGCATTTGGCTCGAGGTCCTGCAACACAATATGCATAAATAGACATCTGCATTCGGAACCATACAACAAACGGTGGGAAGAGTTAGACACATTTTCGTGATTATGCAGTCCAGAAGGCTCCAAAAACGCTTAACATGTCCAGGATTCCCATTCACCTTTTATATATAACTTTAAGTGGGTTAGGGGCCAGAGCTGGCATGGAACTGTGATTTCTCACAGAGGCGGTGTCCCCTGGCCCGAGAAGCTACTGTGACAGGAAGGCTTAGGTAGTCTGAGGATGACATTAGCTCAGGAAGAGGACAGTCAAGCACTGCCACACCCAGAAGTCCTTGTGTGAAACATGCAGAACTCTTCCGAATCCTATTTGAACTTGTGAGTTAAGATCATTGGGTTTGTGATGAAGTGTGTGATAATCCTGTCACTGGGGTTTTCCATGGGAAAATCAGATACTATTTCCAGGATCCTATACCTGTTGAAATACAATCTAGCGGTGGCCCACAGCATCACAGGGAACTGATTTTAAACACAAGATTCTCATTGTCTATTTTCCTCAGGACTGGAGGAAACCTGAAATGTCACTTCTACACAGACGCCTGTTTGAGAAAACTGTGGGGCCTCAATCCAACTGCTTCACCTACAGTGGGTACATCAAAAAGATACACTGTAACTCTGAGGTGCTATCAGACCTCAACCCCTACGGGGCAGCCCTGGAGCCTCTCTCCGGACGCTCCCCTCACTGCTGCTAGACACATTTCCCACGCTTCTTTCTCAACTTGAAACAAAATGTTCAACTCTCCTTTAGGCTGCTCCCTTTAGCAATAGCCACCTGCGTTCAAGGGTTCCTCCTTCCTGCCAATGTTATCCCAGAACAGTCACCTTCAACACATCCTTCCTGCCAGAAAATGTACTCCTGTCAGCACAGTGCCAGGCCATCCCCACTCCCAATTTCTCTGTCCGTTTCCTAACTTCCCCATGGATTTCCAAGAGTAGAAAAATAAGCCATGCACTATATTTTTAAAGAAATTAAACAGAACCGGGCGGTGGTGGCGCACGCCTTTAATCCCAGCACTCGGGAGGCAGAGGCAGGCGGATCTCTGTGAGTTCGAGACCAGCCTGGTCTACAAGAGCTAGTTCCAGGACAGGCTCCAAAACCACAGAGAAACCCTGTCTTGAAAAACCAAAAAAACCCAAAAAACAAAAAACAAACAAACAAACAAAAAAAAAAACCAGAAACACCTGAGCTTCTAGAAGGAGAGAAACAAAGAGGAAGATGACATAAAAATTATCACCACAGTGAGTCCTGCCCTGAGGACTCCCACCCACTGGATCCTCTGTAGACAAAACACAACGTCTAGACCCAGTCCAGCCTTCTCCCATACCAATGCCATTGTCATTCTCTTTTATCTCTTTCCTGCCTGGAATATAAGCTTCCTGGTCTGTGGACTAGTTACTGTCACTTACTATAAAGGACACCCGTCTTTACAACACTGGCCTGGAATTGTAGATTTTCCTTTAGACACACACACCTAATATAACAGCTATCCTCCTACCCTCGGGGAGTTTTTCATCCTCAGACCTTGTCCATGCCATGCTGCACAGAGGTACGATGCTAAAAGAATCCATTCACTCATCAGACGTCGTGTCTGCTCTCACGCTGGGCACTGTGCCGAGTGCCAGGAAAACAGGGAAGTATTTGACTTTTTTGAGTCAAGGTCTACCAGGAAATACATACCCACCCACAAAAAAACCAAACAGAAAAAGGAACAATACTGAAATATGGTATAGTCTGTAATTATGACGAGGTAAGAAAGGGAGTTAAAGATCAATACTGTAGAAGGACCTAACTTCAGTCACAGAGAATACTAGAAGGCTTTCCAAATGGACTAGCATCTAAGCAGAGATAAAGGAGAGGTGGGGACACCAGGAAACGAGGAAGGGGAAGCGTGTGCTCACATCAGAAGAAACAATTCCTAGAAAGGACTAGAGGACAGACAGAACATTTCAAACCTGAATGAATGAATGAATGAATGAATGCAGTATTAGACACATCCATCATGTGTACAGTAGATGGTCCCACCTGAAAGCCAACCACAGACAAGGATGCCTCATTCCTTAACGCAGCGGCTGCCAGCAAGCAGCACCCAGGGAGCAGGTCTCAGAACTTACCGCCCAGTCCGTTCCAGCTCAGGTCCACTGTGTCCGCCATGTGGCTCTGGCTCCATGTGGCAAATGTTTCCATTTGGGACTCCAGGCATTTTCCTTTTTTCCTTTTGACAAAGATCACAAAATGCATCAAGTTGACATCTCTGTCTTTGTTCTTCCCCCATGTCTGAAAGCCAGAAAAATGTTCAAATGTTCATGGCTTCCACATGCATTGCTGATTTGATGCAACTGACTTTTATGGGGTGGGAGACACATATTTACATACAGGAAACAACTTCCCCAACAGAATCTGATGCCTACCTATAACTTTCCAGAGACAAGGTATGACTGAAGCCTCAGTTTCAGGTCTGCATCCCTGTCTCACCGACCTTTAAAATCTTGCCCTAGATCAGTCAATTCTGTAAACTAGGGACAAGAGCAAGGGCGGGCATCTGGGAGGCCAAATTTACATGGATAAAAATGTCTGTCCTCATCTGGTACATACAGAAGCTCTCTTCACATCCTCGGTATGTCAGAGAACCACTAGAAACCTATTTGTTCTTTCATTATACCATGTTTTTTTTTTTAACTTGATTATTTTGTATACAATGTATTTCCAGGAAATACTTTCCCTCTCCCCTCCTTCACTCTAGATCAGTCCTTCCCAATGTGGTGAGAACTCCATTCCCAGTTAACAATGATATTTTAGCCGGGCAGGGTTGGCACGCTCCTTTAATCCCAGCACTTGGGAGGCAGAAGCAGATGGATCTCTGTGAGTTCGAGGCCAGCCTGGTCTACAAGAACTAGTTTCCAGGACAGGCTCCAAAGCTACAGCAAAACCCTGTCTCAAAACCAAAAGAAAACAACAACAACAAAACAAAAGACAATGATATCTCATCACATCAGGGCCTACCTGTTATTACAGATTAATCTTTTATTCCTAGTCTGACATTCAAGAGCTCCCAAACAGGGACAAGTCCTGGTATATTCGGCATAAATAGACATAACTTTTGCTTTTCTGTGGAAAGAACAGCAGCCACAAATAGCTTATATGCATACGTTACCTGGGAAGGGACGTTTTTGGGTGGCTCAATTCTAATGGATGGGTCCCACTCCCCTGGAGGGAGCACGGTCACCTGGTCCAGGAACTCATCTATCCCGGCCAGAAGGTCATCTCGCTCCTTGGCCTTATATGCCACATCATGAAAAATCTACAGAAGGGAGGAAAAAACCTTAGGAAAACTCAACATTCCTGTGTTTGCAACGATATCCACTGAGAAATGGATACAGCCTCTTGATTTTTATCTCTGGCATGGATATCTAAGACATAAAACTTAGTGCTTAAAGGAACCTAACGCAGAGTGCGGAGGTGCCTGTGCCCGTGAATCCAGGCACACCCCAGACCACAGCAGGAGGGCACCTCAAGTGGAAGGCCAGGCGGGCTCATGGAGTGAGACCCTGTGTCAAGGAGATAAGACACCACTCTAAAGTCATTTTATTGTCTCCACGGGAGAAAGAACAAGACACAGAAATTCTCTTAGTCACGTCTGAAAATAGACGGTCTTGCTAATGGAGGTCATCTGTGAAAGGACCAGAGAGAGATCACACATGAACTTAGCGCACAGATGTGTGCATTGGACACCTGCACATGAACTTAGCGCACAGATGTGTGCCTTGGACAGCCATACATGAACTTAGCGCACAGATGTGTGCCTTGGACAGCCATACATGAACTTAGCGCACAGATGTGTGCCTTGGAACCCACTGCACAGCAGCCCTCACCAGGTACAGAGCAACTGTGATACCTCCACATGACACTGCCTGAGGGCACAGCCTGACCTTATGCAGACCTCTCTTTCTAGGGAACAGAAGTATTTCTTTATACAAATAACTTCAACATATTTAATTAACTATATTCTCTAGAAAGTTAACTCAGGCTTCATGAGCTACATTAAATATGAGTTGACACATTTTACTTGGCAATAATAATTCTCCCAGAAAATGATGTCTTTGCATCTTGGATTACTTAAAAAAGGGAGAGTTAAGTGGCCATAGTGGTACATGCTTATAATCCCAGCACTAGGTGTTCAAGGCCAACCTGGGCTACTAAGAACCCGTCTATAAACAAACAAGCAATGGAACTGCAAGGAAAGTCTCCCAGAGGGTGTGGTTCTCTTGAGCGGCTCCTAGAGAAGTCCCGGATGCTTCCCAGCAGATGCTGCCACAGTCCTTATCGTATCCCCAACAACGCACACAGCTTCCGCAAGAGACAAATGCTCACTAATTACGAGATGAGTGGGTGGAAGGCAGAAGTGGTCTGTACCTCATCGGTCATGATGGTGGCCATGGATCTGCCAATCTCGTGGTACTGCTGACCTTTTCCTACTGGGCCCAGCAAGATAAACAAAAATCTGCCAAAACACACAAAAGAGGGAGCTACATAAATAAAGAAGGAGAAGGGACATCTTATCCATTCTAAATAGCAAACCTCGCCCCGACTACCACACAGAGACCATCACCGCCTTCAAGAAGAACATCTGCCTTCTATGGCCAGGCACCATTCAGAGCTATTAATAAGAAATCATTCAATAACGTGGCTGGCTGGGCTTCTTAGCGTTACCATAGACACAGTTCCTAGCTATAGAAAGGATGTCTTTTCAAAACACTGCACCGCTGTGTAAATTCAAGGTTATCTAATCCCCATCCATTGTTCTATTAAGAAAATGACAGAGAAAGGGAAGGATAAGAAGTTGAAATGACCAAGTCCTGGAGAGGAGCGTGAATTGTGTTCTGGACATCTGTGCACTCTCTATAATCAGTGGGGCTCTGAGTCACCACGTCACCACCTCGGGGCACACAGTCCTGCCAGCACTGTGGAAAGACATCAGTACCTTTCCCTAGAGACAGTTCCCTGGAGACAAGGCCTCCTGGTGTGACAATCCACTGGACCTTGCTGTGCTCTTTCCCTGTTCCCCTGGGCCCCTCTTCCAAGGCCAACAGTACTCATGGTCACAGCCTTAAAAGTTAGAACTCACTCCCCCCACCCCTCATCCTCCCTTCACCCCACTTTCATAGCTCACCAAGGAATTTTAAACACTCTCTCCAAACGCCCCACCCTAACTTCTGGTACTAACTAGCTACTAGCACCAGTGCTCACACAGGTCACTCAGCTCGGGGCAGGACCCAGGTACCTTGTTGGGATGGGCACTTCCGTCAGGCCCGAGAGGAGCACAGCTGGAGAGAGCCTCACAAAGGCGACGATGGGACGGTCCAGAGTGTCCACCTCTCCAACCAAGACATTGGAGGCCTCTGCCCCAGTGGGAATTTTTTTCATGAAATGAAGGTCCACCTGAAAGTACACAGGAGCCTTTGAGAATTTAGGAGCCATCGGTTTCGCTGGCAATCATTCTCTTCAAGTATCACTCGAGGTTACAGAAGAGTTCCTCACTGTTTTATTTGATCTTTAAAAAACCCTGAATGGAGCGATCATAGATCAGATCAGTCCACTACTTAAAAACAAAGCGGGGAAGTGATTAAGATTCAGGGAAAGAAAGCTGACTACAACTACGGAGTATAGAATACACGCACGTGTGTGCGCGCACACATACACACATTTATCATTTATAGCACATATACACTATATATAATTTAGTGTGTGGGTGTGGGTGTGAGTGTTGTATGTGTGTGTGTGTCTACACATGCTGGAGTCCATGTATGGAAGCCAGAGAACACCTTGTGAAAATCAGTTCCTCCACCACTGTGTGAGTTTCAGGGCAGAATTCAGGCAGCAACACTTTTAGTCACTGAGCCACCTCAAGAATCAAAGTTTAAGTCCAAAAACTTTCATCCCACCCCACCATGCTCCTCTGGGAGGAAGCGCCTTGGGAGTTCTGGGTCATGTTATTTCTCCTTGCAAATACTGACTGCTCCATCAGATGCAGCAGCCACAGCCCTCCAAGAAGAGCCAGACATCACGAGCTTTAGGAGGCAGCAGCAAAATACTGCAGTGACAACAGTGACAACCGTGAGAAGGACTGCAGGGCATCAGGTGCCAGAGGGTCACTAATGAACCGGGAGCCGGGTAGTGGGGCCTCAGCAGTAGTCTGCCTTTGCTGTGCTGAGTCGGCCGGCCGAGTGTGCAGAGGGATACAACAAGGAAGATGGCGTCCCTTTCCACAGAAGCAGTGCTGCTCTTGGGGAAGGCTCATGAGCCGTCGGAGCTTACCAGACCCCAGAAAGATTCCGGAAGACTCTGGGCTCCACTACAGATAACCTTCGGTCTAGAAGTCAACCTGCCATGTCTCCTCACCTTGCTTAGATCCACAGGACTGTGCTCGCAATTCACTCCATTTTTCACCTCAAGACTCGTAGTTGGAGCAGACTGAGGAGAAACAGTCTGACCTATTTGGAGACAGTCAAACAGAATCTGCCAAGGGCTTGCCCTTCCTTCTTCTCTGACCCATCCACCCATCACAGCCAGCTGTGACCTCTACAGGCTGGGAGGACTATGAAGCAGAGTCCATCACGTCTGTCCCCGCATTCAGTGCTAAGAAGGCAGAGGTCTAGTCCTCCATTACCTTCCTCTCTTCCTTTCTCTCTACAGGGAGCCGTCCTAACCCTCAGTGCACGAGCACCTCTGCAGAGAGCTTGACAAACAGCTTGCCAGCAAAGGAGGAGAAGCTGCAGGTGAGGCCTTGCCCAGCCATGGCAAGAGAAGTGGTTAACAGTTGGGCCCACCCGCGCCTGTACACAGGCTATGGACCTAAGCTAACACACAGAAATCCCACAACAAATGGAAGGAAGGTCCTGCCATTGTCTTTATTAAGTGCGTTGTGAAGATTGTCCAGGGCCATACACTCTCCAGGGGGTGGAGCCAAAGCACAAGCCTGGAGGCCTGGCTAGACCACGGCAGTTTGTGTCTAAGCAGACTTCTGTTTAACTGGACAAGGCTGCAGCTCACCTTCTCTGGCCCAGCTCCTCATGGATGTGAACATTCTCCCCAGAGCTACACCTTCTCTGGGAGCACGCGAGGATACATCCCTCACCTCGTAGACCCCCTGGAATGCTATCCAAGGGCAGAGGGAGAAGGGAGCATCCTAGTCACCTAGCTCACTACCTATCAAAGAGTCCAGGGTCTAAGTGTCACAGTCTCTCCCTCCAGTAATTCTGCATCGCCAACTGGTCCCCAAATGTGTTTTCAACAGAGAGAAACAAGAAAGACCCCCCAAGTCCTTACCATCTTTGTCCATGGAATGTGGGTCCGATTGCTTCTTTCCAACCTCAGCAAAGGAGCGGACAATGGGAATGAGGTTGTTCCTCCGCCTCTCATTCTGATGGTGGTGTTTCTTGAGAAGGGCTTCCCGCACTTTAACCCTCATACTGTCATTCAGGTCACTGAACAGTTCTTGCTGGTCCAGTATCAGGTCTAGGAAAGAGACATTCACAGCAACACTCAGACGGAGAGTTCAGGAACCCAAGGGGAAGGGTTTGAGGTGGCAGGGGAAGGGGCAAAAGGCAGAGACGAGCTGCTCTCCTAGGGTCACCAAGGTGGTTTCAGCTTCCTGTCTGAAGGAGCATTTAGGTTTTGTAGCTATGGAACACCGTCCTTTGCTTATTTAACAACGAGACAACAATGTGAACACATGGTTTAGGGACAGAGTGTCACTATGCTACATAGGCTGCCATGAATTCCCGGGCTAATGTGACCTTTCTGCAAAAGTGGGGCTTCCCGGAGCTGGAGAGATGGCCCCATGGATAAGAACACTGACTGCTCTTACAAAGAACCTGGGTTCTATTCCGAGTACCCCCATGGTGGTCATAACCATCTGTAATTCCAGTTCTAGGAGACCCAACACCCTCTTATAGCCCCCAAGGGCACCAGGCTTGTGGTGTACATGCACACATGATATCAAAGGACTCATGCGTATAAAATAAAACTAATTAATTAAAAAAATTTTAAGGTAGGACTTAATCACGGTGAGTATGCCATTACGCTTAGCTCCAATCATTTCTTAGGGAACGAGGTCTCTGAGTATTTAATGCCCAGAACTGTACCATGGGATTTTCATCTGTCATCTGTCCAGTCCTCACTGAAACTCAAAAAGTGGGCATTTTGATGAAAATTCTTTTTTAATTCTATTTTAAAATGGATTTATTTTCATCTTTATTTATGTGTGTGTATATGCCCCATATGGTGCAGGTACCCATGAAGACTGGAAGAGAATCATCAGCTCCCCTGTAGCTGGAGTTACAAGTGGCCATGAGCTACACAATGTGGTCCTGGGAACCAAAATTGAGTCCTCTGCAGGAGGAGCAGATGCTCTTAACTTCTGAGCCAGAGTTCTTCCAAACAAGGAAACCAAGGGACGGTTCTTATAAAAGTAACCAAGCTCTCACAGCTGCGAAGCCGAAGAGCCAGGGTTCGCGTCCAGCACTGGCTGACTAAGAGCCCACGATTACCCTCTTAACTCTACTGTCCTTCCTCCATGAGCCCAGCATTGCTGTGTCAGGGATGTTGCAACCTTGAGCTCCAGTGGCTACTTGAAAGTGCAGCCTAAAGAAAGGTTAAATTGGGGCTGGAGAGATGGTTCAGTGGGTTAGAGCATGGGCTGCTCTTCCAGAAGACATACATGCAGACAAAATACGAATATAAAATGAAATAATAAAGTTTAAAAATGTATTATTTAAATGAGTTAACTGCTCACTGAAGACAATCACCAGCATTTAAACTATCAAGGTTTTGCGGAAGGTCTTACTTGGTTCTGTCATCAGGGCTCTAGATAAATGTCCAGAGCTTCAGGCCCTACATTCTATCCCTAGGTCCATTATTTCTGACCCATCTGACCTTGGAATTACATGACCACTCTCCTCTCAGTCTCCCCTATACAGAGAGGACAGCGCCGATGTCTCCCCACGCTGATTGCTGCGGCAACGAGCTGTGAGCAGCTGGTCCTCCTGCCTGTTCTATGTGCCGGGACCAGAGGGTGAGCAATCAAGGCGGGAGTCCTGCATATTTAGCCTATATAATGATTATTTCTTCTCTCATATACACTCATGCTTCAAAATCCTGCACTTTGGAAGAAGAAAATTCCATGAGGGCCCTCTTCTAGCTACTGTTTTTATCTTTTCTCTTCCCACTTAAAATTCTCAAAAGCAAACAATCGTACTTTAAGAATCACCTGCAGCCCAGCACTCGGGAGGCAGAGGCAGGCGGATCTCTGTGAGTTCGAGGCCAGCCTGGTCTACAAGAGCTAGTTCCAGGACAGGAACCAAAAGCTACGGAGAAACCCTGTCTCGAAAAAAAAAAAAAAACAACAACAACAACAAAAAAAAAGAATCACCTGCAGCTCCCTGCCAAGCGCCAAAGGGTCACGAAAATCCGTGTCTGCTCTGGGCCTTTAGGAACACAGCTCTGCCCAGAACTCATTTCAGATTTTCGGCTTCCAAACTTATTGTTTGATGGCTTTCATTTTGAGATGAGATCTTGCTACAAGCCCAGAGTGCTCTTGAACTTGATTTACCTGCCTTACCCTCTGAGTGCTGGCATTCCAGGTGTTACCACCACACATTGGACTTGGGTCGCAGCAGTCCTGGTGGCTAACACAGGCTTGGTAGCTGGCACTGGCTGTCCCCTCACCATCTGCACACCAGAGCTCAGTCTCCACGGGCGACTCGCTTCCGTCAGCCTGCTTATGCCCCCGCAGTCATCCTCAGACAGGTGGTGTCCCCACCCCCATTTCTAACCTCAATAATCTCAACTGCCCTGGAGACTGTAAGCACCAAATGCCAAGAACCAGAGTGACCTATCTCAAGTCACATTAAAGCTCCGATCATCTGGATGTACCCGCACTCTAAAACTTAGCAAGTACAAAATGAAACCCATCCTCTTTCCACCCACCAGACCTGCGGATTTTCTAGTCATCCAGCCACAAACTAGAATCCCGAACATTCTTCCCTTCCTGCCCAAAACCAGTCCATCAAGTGATTCCCACCATTCTACCTCCTGAGCTGCTCTGGCAATCAGCCCTTGCTGTAGAGTCCACTGAGGGGACCCTGGCCCACTGAAGCAGGTGGCTCTGCCAGGTCTTACCCTCTCCCCCAGCCCCTCTGCCTTGCTTAAAAACCTTTGGATTGCATTCCTAAAGCTGCCACCAAGGTTTCTTCCCTTGATGTCCACCTCCTCCTCCTGAGGCTGACTCGAGTCCAGCTATCAGAAGCCCCCTTTGACTCACCTAATTAACATGCCCAATTAAAATTAAACACCTCACCCTAACACAGAGTTCTCCTATTTTACCGTTATATGCCTATGGGCCACATCTGTCTCCTCCTATCCGGAGGCAGTCCTTTGTCCCTCTGGGACAAACATTCCTGCCCCCCTTCCCTCATCCACTTCCCCATCACCCCTCAGCCCTACCTCTGTCACCACTGCGTCCTAGCCCACTGTAACATGGACCCCTTCCCTCATCTGCTTCCCCATCTCCCTCTGCCCCACCTCTGTCACCACTGC
>NC_022017.1:3617966-3621988 GCF_000317375.1 Microtus ochrogaster
GGACCCCCTTCCCTCGTCTGCTTCCCCATCCCCCCTCAGTCCTACCTTGGTCACCACCGCATCCTAGCCCACTGTAACATGGACCCCCTTCCCTTCTCCTAAAATTCCACCTGCAAGGTCATCTGCTGCTTCTTTTTCTGCCTGAGTCAGACAGCAGCCACTTAAACTTTTCTTCCCCACTTATAAAAGATCGCCTTAGAAACAGGTGCTTGGATGTGGTTTGTATCTAATCTGGGGTCCAGGAAGGAGCAGCCCTGTGCCGGGGGTGGCAGAGGGAAGGTCTCCTTCCCCTGCAGTGGAGCACCATCTCACCTGGTCGGATCCAACAACCTGGTTCACGCTCCCTTTAGCTCACCCTCCGTCTTTCTTACAGCTAATTTGATCGAGTACTACCCCCAAGACTTCAGCAAGGTCTCCTCATTCTTGTTGATTATAAAGTCACTAATATTCCGGGGCTCCTCCACTGAAAAACAGGGCACAAACTTTCTGGGGTACTTCACGGGTATTTAGACACATAGTCAGAAGTAGATGAAATACAGATGCGACCCACTTGGAATACAGTCTAGGAGTGGAGTCGTGTGAAAGAAGATAAAAGTGCTCTGGGAAAACTCCCAGAAACCATGAGTGTTGGGACCTCAGTTTCTCCAAGAACACCCAACTGTTCTGGGATGTGCTTTTGTGCCCCTACCAGGTGTATTGATTGGACAGGAGTAAGTTTATTCTTTATGACTGGCTACTGTTTGTATGAGGTGTATTGATTGGACAGGGGTGAGTCCACTCTTTCTGACTGGCTACTGTTTTTATAAGCCTCCACAGAGAACATGTTTTTGTCAATTGCCAAGGGCAACTTGCCCACTACCTGAGACTTGCCTGTGGCGCTGTCTTCAGGGTGTAAACTATACTTTGGGGCTCCATTCTCGCAGGTTCCACTATCTCTAGAGCAGTGAACATGACTCTAACCCTGAACTCACTTTTTTTTTAATTCTACTTCCCCCACAGTTGGGAGTATAACCGGGGCACTGCCTTTGGAAAGAGTTCGCACAGGAGTCCATCAGTACTGACCTCCATCCCCCGGGGTCCCAAAAGTCCTTAGAGAGGCATGATTATTTAGACACTTGGAATGGAGAAATCTTTAACCTGTCTAGAGGAATGGAGTCAATCTGAGGGGAAGTGTTCCACATGCCATCTGGTAGTCTCCAAAGCTGCGCCCCAAACACAGTATCTTAAAGTCTGTTCACATCAGAAAATCCCACCAGACAGGTCTACCCTGCATGCCGTGCTGAAACGTGGGAATGCTATAGCTCACGATCCTGCATATCTGTTCTAGATGACATATTTTATACTGCTAAATCTTTAATTATTTTTCTTGGAGTTTTTATGAGTGTCACAATTATTAGTGTGCACGTGTGTGTGATGAGGGCGTGTGCCATGGGGTCTTCGAGGAACACAGAGGACAACTTTCGTTGTCACTTCTTCCGTCATGAGTTCCTGGGTGGGACTCAAGTTGCCCAGCAAATATGTTTACTAACTGAGCCATCTGAGCAGCCCTTTCATTTTCTTTCTTTCTGACTTCCTTGTTCTGTCTGTTTTGCTTAAGATAAAGTATCACTGTATAGTGCAGGCCTTGAACCCGTCTTTCCCCTGCTTCAGCCCTGCCAACTTCCAGGATTACCGGTGTACAACAGAACACCTGCCTCTTATACTTTCTACTTATACAAAATGTCTCAGCCCTTTGTTAGCCTTACCTGAAATTTCTTCTATGCTGCTTGCACGCATGTCCAAGAGGACAGAGCCATTGATGAGGCAGCTCCTCAGCTCAAACAGACTGTGCAGAGAGAGGGTGGCCACGTAAGGCTTGCTCCAGCGCTCTCCCCCATCTTCAACATCCTCTTCAAACTTCAGCCATCTGCAAACATGGCCAATAATGAGAAGCCACAGACAGAAGATGGTTTTTTTTCAAGAGGACAAAATATCCAAAAGGTCATAGAGAACACTGGAACACCTGGTCCAGACACAAAAAAACTGGAAAAGCAAGTTGTGGCACAGTGCAAATCTTTTTTGTTTTGTTTTGTTTTTAGAGACTGGGTTTATCTGTGTAACAGCCCTCGCTGTCCTGGAACTCACGTTGTAAACTAGGCTGGCCTTAAACTCCTTTGCCTCTGTCTCCTAAGTGCTGGGACTAAAGGTGAGGATCACCAATGCCCAACCTTAATCCCACTTTTATTTAAAGACAAATCTAAAATTATAAACACATATATGTACAAGACCCT
This sequence comes from Microtus ochrogaster, assembly GCF_000317375.1. Lineage (NCBI taxonomy): Eukaryota > Metazoa > Chordata > Mammalia > Rodentia > Cricetidae > Microtus > Microtus ochrogaster. Next base: position 3,620,237 of record NC_022017.1, read on the forward strand.
AAATATATGCCTTGTTTTCTCCTTGGGACAGTAGGATTGAAGGTAACTGTCATTTTCTTCCTTTTGCTTATCTTCACTTATTTTATTGTCTATAGGAAACGTGACTTTTAAAAATTTAATCTTTATCATTTGGACATATTGACAAACCATATTAATAAAAAGTGACATTTTTATCAGTGCTCTGTATGACTTCAGAAATCCACAAAGACAGAAACACGGAAGACTAACCGTCTTGTCACGTGGTATCAGGCCAGGTGGCCTGTTTAGCTCTCTCGACCCCTGGGAAACGTCCACAGTAGGGCATGCACCAACGCTAGCTACATCAGTGTGAGCAGGAGCCAGGCCTCCTAGCTACCACTTCAGCCATGAAGAGTCCGGGCAAGCAGGCCTGCCACCTGCTGAGAGGTGTGCACCTGCCTGTCCCGAGCTCCTGACCCGGCTCCTTCAGGGCCTCACCTGGCTGTCTCCTTCCACTCGGCATCCTCTCCCTCTCTCAGACAGATCTCATCCAGCTCTGTGAACAGCTCATGAGGCACATGCTCCTCGTCGTCCTCGGTGCCCAGAATGAACTGAACACGCTGAGATGGGGTGTCTAGAAAACCAACAGAGAAAGGTTTGGATGTGTATCTAGCTCCAAGTCAGAACGAAAATAGTATTCTGCCTCACAGCTTTAGGAATATATAGATGTCCTGAATCCAGATTTAAAAGTTCTTTTGTTCTTAGGGAAAAGGCTAAGTGTAAACATTTAAACCAGAGAGCAGAACTATAAACTAAGACCACTGCAGAAGTCCCATGAGAACCTAGAAATCAGTTCAGTTTCCAGCACCCACACGTCAGTTCACAACTGTCTAACTCCAGTCCCAGGGATATGTCCCCTCTTCTAGCCACCAAAGGCACCGGGCAAGCATGTGGCGCATAAACATACATGCAGGCAAAACACCCAAACACATAAAAATAGATTTTTTTAGTTTTCTAGAGAGCTGACAAAGTTTAAATAGCAAAGGATTACTAATAGTGTTGACTGAGGTGTTGAAATGTCAATTTCAGGAAGACATTTTTAGTTCTTAGAAGCATTCCTTCTTCCTGGGAACCCTAGCCAAGGGCTAGAAAATCAAGACCACCTGCCTATGCCTTCTGCATTCCCATGAATCACCATACCACCCTACCATAGACACTGGTCCTCTCTCGCCAGGGTGTTACCTCCCCTCTCCCCAGAGCGCTACCCCTCTCTCCCCAAGGTGTTACCATGGGCCAAAGCTTCCAGGACCTCTTCACCCTGGCTGGTTCCTTTGCCCCGTGCTCCTCGTCTCCGGTGCTTCTGGCCATGAGTGCGGTGGTGCCGATGGCCCTGCCTGCCCAGTGGCATCCGAACCCCCACATACAGAGTTCTATGACCTGGATGAAAGCAGAAGACCTATGGTGAGAATGCCTTTCCCAAAAGGAGTCTAGCGTAATTGAGAGCAAAGAACCACAGAGTTTTTGTGCCAGGCCCTTCTGGAATGATTAAACATCGCAGACTCCACTAATAAAGACAGCAATCACAGAGTTGGCAGTGTCTTCCTCTGTCCTGCACATGGCTATAAACCTCACGAGGATGTGTGGCAATCTAATGAAGAACACGTGAGACTGAAGGACATGTGAAGGGCACAGCAGGTCAGATATTAGAGCACGGGAATGCAGCTCAGCAGCTGGACGCCTTGGTGTGTGCAAGGCTCTGGGAGGGAGGGGGGAGGAGGGAGGCTGGGAGCTAGT
>NC_022017.1:3622088-3625502 GCF_000317375.1 Microtus ochrogaster
GGGAGGAGGGAGGGATGGGAGAAGAAGGGAGAGAGTAGGAAGGGAAGGAGGGGCTATGACTTACAAACTATGGATATGTGTTAATTTTTGCTATTACAAGAACAATGGGGTGATTTTAAGAGACAATTCCTGTATGGGGACTTTGGCCTGTTTTGGCAGGAAGTGGTTAAGCATGGTCAAGGCCCCAGTCAGCCCAGCTGGGCTTAAAGCTCCCTTTCAGCACTGGATGTCTGAGGATGAACAAGCCTCTCTTGACTCAGCTACTAAAGGAACGCTGGCACTCCTTCTTTTTAACTCACGGGGTTATCAAGAGCAGCAAAGAAGATTAGGACAGAAACTGCTCAAGGCCATGCCCAGCACCGCAGGCCATACCACCTAGACTGCTGCAGACGGACCTTCTACCTCAGAGGGGGCGAGGCTGGGTTTAGAGACAGTAAAGACGGGCAGAGTGGAGGACACGGAAGGAAGTGACCCAACAGCAGTCCTTTCTCGCCCCTCCTCCTGCTCCCCACTCCTCCCATACACCCCCTTTGGTTTTCCTCCTCCACCTGACTTCCTGCCAAGCCTGGAGCCCAGAATCAGGAGCTTCAGGGCTGTTCCAAAGCCTTATACTCGCAACACTGCTGTGCCTACACTGTTCCCATGGCTCCTGGCATCTTTAGCTGGTGTCTTTGAATCCTACCTATACCCATTCCTTCCCTTTGACGCCTTGTTTCTTGCTTTACTGAGAAGACGCAGGGCATTTCATGGAAACGCTGTCCATCACAGTCTGGCTCCTCTGTCCAGCTCGGGAGTTCTCCATCCCATGCCTCCTTCTCCCCTGTCCCTCGGCTGGGATGGCTACCCTCACTTTCTCCTCAATCCAGTCCTTCCATGGCTGTTCCCTGCGTTTCCCCCTCTCCTTCCTTTCCCACCAAGAATCATGACTGGCCTCACTCCCCCCGCCAAGTTCCTGCTCCATGGCCTCTGACTGTGGCTCCTGTCCCTGCCCTCCACTAAAGCTGTATGCAGTAAGGACATCAGATGGCACTTAGTCACCAAAGCTCTGTCTAGCACATCTCCCAGTTCCACAGACTCCACGGCGAGCCCGTCCAGATGCCCGTCATTTTGGAGTTCTGGGTTCCTTGCACTCTCATGCTGCTGCCACCGGACACCTTCAGATGTCTCATAACCCCAAACAAGGGTGACTCTTGACCCTTGCTCTCTCCTCTTTTTCAGTGGGACCCAGTCTTTGAATTTCAAGTTCACTTCTACACGTCACTCTCCTAGCCCCTGGTTTTAAGTCTTTATGTTTATTCCAGCTTGGCCTACCTGGTTGGTTTTATACAATTCTGCCTCAGTCTGGAATTATAGGTGTGTGCTACATACAGCTTCAAATCTTTTATGTTTTAATGGCTGAACCATCTCTCCAGTTTTATTTTATTTTATTTTATTTTTTGCCACCACTGCCTGGCCAGCTTCAAATAATCTTTATCTACAGCAGTGGTTCTCAACCTTCCTAATGCTGAGACCCTTTAGTACAGTTCCCAAACCATAAAATTATTTTTGTTGCTACTTCATAACTGTAAATTTGGTACTGTTACAAATCATAATGTAAATATTTGTGTTTTCTAATGGCCTTTCATGACCCCTATGAAAAAGCTGTTTGACCCCCAAAAGGGGTCATGACCCATAGGTTGAGAACCACTGACCTACAGTGATTAACATGCCCCAAAACAAATTTAAAATTCTCTCCCTTTGAAAGTCAAGCTCATTGCAGATGTGGTATCTCACACCTAGAATCCTAGCACATAAAAGGATGAGAACGGTTGGCTAAACCTTGGAAGTCAATCTAGGACACATAGCGAGTGAGACAAGAGGGAGGCCCTGTCTCAAAACAAGCAAACAAACCTAAAACTGAAATGAGGCACCACATTTATGTCCACAACGCCACCGCTGTGTGGATTCCATGGTGGCTGGGAGGTGGCTCAGCCCTGACCTGCTCTTGTTGCTCTAGCAGAGGCCCTGGGTTTCCCAGAGCTCCACTGTGGCTCACAACTGCAATTCCAGTCCTAGAAGAGCTCACGGCCTATACTGGCCTCCATGGCATTGTATACACACGATGCATTGATAAACATACAGGCAAACACCCATACACAAAACAAAGTCATTTTCCCCAGCTTCACCCCGCTGTCCCCTTCATTGTGGGTCCTTGTAGGCATAATTAAAGAGACCCACAAGAGCCCAGAATAAAGGATAACAAGTGCTTATTTATTTGAGGAAAAATCTCACGATAAGGGTGGAGAGCCACGGTCCTCTATGGGTGCTGGAAGCTGTGAACCAAACTCTGACCACCAACCAACAGGGAGCAAGAACAGTTTTCATCTGCTTAGACCTCAGACCATGCCCTAATTGGTCGATACCCAAAAGGCTATTGGCTGAATGAATTCCCACAACAGGTCCCATAGATCAGGAACATCAAGCCATTCGCGTCTCCTGCTCTGACAAAGCAGGGTCTCTTCCCTGCCCTCCACACTAACTGAACGTTACAGAGTTGTTCTCCTGGTTACAGTCATATGGTCCATCCTGTGTGTCCAGGATCCCTGTGCTCAGTTCTCAGTTTCCATCCTGTGTGTCCAGGACAACTGTGCTCGGTTCTCCTCACTTCTTTGGATTTTCTTTTCTTTGGGTCAAGTTTACATATTTAACATGGAAATAAACGACCCTAAAAAACCAGGTTATCAGCTCAAGAGAGCAAAACGGGTAGCCCTACCTCTGGCACAGAAAGAACATTCTGGAGAAGAATACACGTGCACACCTTTGTAGCTTCACCAGCACCCAGTGGTTGGTCTCGGCGCCCTCCGCCTTCCATAGCTGCTGTATCCACAGCGGTGCATACTCTCTCTACCTGAGCCAGGCTGCTCTTCCTCAAGTGTGCTGGCACTGTCCGCACATGTACTCAGCAAATTCTCGGCAAACTCTCTGCCTCCTTGGCATTGTTTCTAATCTCCCCGGTGAGAAGTGTGGTCTCCTTCCTCCAAGCCACCCAGAGCCCCAGCTGAAGCTTTTCTCGCGCCTTTTTTTCTGTCTTGCATTACAGATGAGCAGCTGCTTACTCCCAACTGTGATATGTGAACTGCAAGTCCCTGCTGAGATCTACTCCAGCATTCTATAGTGAGTGTCACAGTGAGTCTACTGGGGCCATCCAGGTGCAAATAATTTAGTAAAGCTTGTAAGAAAGATGTTGATGTTTTTAAAAATAAAAATGCACAAACACACACACGCACACACACACGCACACAAACAAACACACACACACGCACACACAAACACACACACGCACACACACACATGCACTGAGACCCCAAGGCTTAGGAACCATCACAGAAGAGAAGGCAGAAAGATTTGAAAAGCCAGAGGTCATAGAATAAGACT
>NC_022017.1:3625602-3649795 GCF_000317375.1 Microtus ochrogaster
AAATGCACAAACACACACACGCACACACACACGCACACAAACAAACACACACACACGCACACACAAACACACACACGCACACACACACACACAAACACACACACACACAAACACACACACACACACACACACGTGCACTGAGAGCAGCCATAAATGAGAGACACTGGGTCTTTGGGACAGAAGAGAAAGCATGGGTTGGAGCCACCACAGAGATGGGGTTGCAGACCACACTGCGGCTGGTGCTGTTGGCCGAGCACCCACTAGGGAGCCCTAAGGGAGACTCTGCTCCTTTGGGCTCCCAGGATGACTCTAAGTCGATAAGCACAGGAAGTCCTACATGTGGAACACACGCAAGCCCCTTAAAGCTACAAATACGACCAAGTGGGGCTAGCTTTTGTTAAAGTGCATTAAGCTGACATCAGGAGTCATAAATCTAGCACTTAATCAGGAGTAATGTCATTTTTCAGCACAGCTTCCCCCAGCAATGTGACATCCTGCAGTTTTCTTTCCCAGCAGAGGGGAGCATGGCATCATCTGGAGATGTTGCTCAGCAGACCTTGATGGATGAGACCTGGCTCTCAAGATCCAAGAGAACTTGTCTGAGTTTATTATTCTATTGCCTCACAAAAATATTCAAACATGTCCACTTCCACTGGAGGATTAAAGTGCACAGGTAATTGCTAGAGGACAATGAAGCTGCTCACAATACCCTGCGAGGCGTTGGGACAGCACGAGGAAGCAAGGTACCAAGGCCCGGAGGGTGAGGTGATACCTGTGTGTCTGCCTTGCAGTAGAGAGTGAGAAAAGATGGATGCCACCCAGTCTTCCCCACCATCAGGTCGGTTCTCAAAACTAAAGTGGAAGTGGCATCAACATGTGTCTCGGGTACTGTGAGGGCTGAAGTTATGTTTAAGTTTAAATTACTGAGTCTAAGAGATTTATACTTTAAAAAGTGCTTCTATCCTGTAAGCTCTGCTCACAGGGATAACTTCCTGGAATGCTGGGGCTCTTGTTCATGTAGGATAACAAGTCATGTGTTCTCACTTCTGTAAACAAGGTTTGCTGCCCCAACTGAACAGGATGTGCTCCATCACAGGTAGGTGGGAGGCACAGAGGCAGGAAGTACACCTGGATATATGCTTGCCTCTGATTGGACGAAGGCCGGAAGTGCAGAGTCTTGCAGGGTTTGCCTTTATAAAGCCCCTGGCTAAGGAATTTAGCCCAACACTCTGGAAATCCTGGGTATGGACCTGGCCAGAGTCCAGAATCCCAGCCAGTATTTAATAAAGCTTGCTCCAAATATCTCAGAAATTGTGGTCACAGTCCTATTTTTGCCTGTGTGATTACAGTACTACAGATGCAGTGGGAGTCAAGATCATGATTGGGAAACCCACAGAGAAAGCTGACCCCAGGAGCTCACAGACTCTAGACCACAGCTAGGGAGCCTGCATGGGACCAACCTAGTAGTGGGGTCAGAATCAGTCCCTCGTGCACGAGCTGGCTTTTTGGAACCCACTCCCTATGGTAGGATGCCTGGCTTAGCGTTGATGCAGGGGCAAGGAGCTCGTTCCTGCCTGAAATTGATATGCCAGGCTTTATTGATTCCCTAAGGGAGGCCTTACCCTATTTGGGGCAGCGGGTAAAAAAGAGGTGTGGTGGAGAGAAAGGGAGGAGAAGAGAAAGGGGAAACTGGTTGGTATGTAAAATAAATTAAAAAAAAAACCGTGCTACAAACAAAAGGGTAGCAGTTACGAAGAGTCACTGAACTAAGTGATCACTTCACAGTTTCAAAGAAAGGGTTTTTGCTATTGTTGATATCTGTGCTGAGCGGCCCAGTACTCCATGCCTGTGTCTCACGCTGTCTACTGGGTCCTGCGCCAAGCCTATCACACAGAGGCACTCTTATCTCTGCTCTTGTTTAAGACAAGGACCAAGAGGCAAAGGAAGGTAGCTGCTTTCCCCACAGGGTCCCTCAGCCAGGAAAAAAAGAGTCAGATGTGAACCCAGGTCTCCAGAGGGCTTTTGTTTTCCCTGGCCATGGGAGGCAGCCTCTTACCTTCCAACTCTTCCTTCTCATAGTGAATGTTGAGGGTTGTGCTGGTCCCGCCCTGATCCACCACAGCTTCCTCATCTGGTCTCTGTTTAAAAACAGATATGCAAATGGTCACAGGAATACATGCATATTCATTCTCCAATGCAAACGATCACGGAAACACATGCATATTCATCATTCAAATACTCCAAACCACAGTATATACCAAGGCTCCTCTGAGATACCTGAAGGGGAAAACAGTGGTTTATATATATTTTTAAGCTGGAATCTCACATCCCCTTGAGATGCAAATATGGCAGTCATTCTCTTTCCCAGGCTGTAACATTAAATAACCATGCCCCGAGATCACAGATGTGGTAGAAGGAGTTAAGACTGAGCAGCTCCATCCTCTCCAATGGCCCAGTTACACATCTGCAAAGCCAACTCGAGCAGGCACTTGCCTTGAATGGCGACTGCCCCTCACTTCCAAACTAACCTAACAGCCCCCAATTTTTATGTCCTAAAGGCATACTGCAATTCTGCTTAGCAAGGAAACATAGATGTGGGGGCTAGAGAGATGGACCAGTGGTTAAGAGTGGGTATACTCTTGACGTTTCCAGCATCTAACTCCAGCTCCAGGAGATATGACACCCTCTTCTGGGCTCTGTGGGGCAACTGCACTCGTGCACACACACTCACACACGTGTACATAATTCAAAACAAGCCAGGCATGATGCACTCAGAAGGCAGAGGCCAACCTTGTCTATAGAGCAAGTTCCAGGTCAGCCAGTGTTGCATAGTGAAACTGTCTCAGAGAAGAAAGCAAAGGAAAAGAGAGATATTTTTAAAAGACTCTAGCCCCATACACAGCACAGAAACATTCACATGGTAACTGCTCAGTAACACTTTTTCTAAGATTTAATTTAACTTTATTTTATGTGCATTGGTGTTTTGCCTGCATGTATGTCTGCATGCAGGTGTCAGATCTTGGAGTTACAGACTATTGTGAGCTGCCATGTGGGTGCTAGGAATTGCACCCAGGTCCTCTGGAATAGCAGCCAGAGCTCTTAACCACAGAACCATCTCTCCAGCTTCCAGAAAGTCTTTCTTAAAAGAATGCTGTGACCCAGTCCCCTCCTCCTTCACAAGGCATCGGGCCACTAAGACAAACACACTAAGTGCGACTCTGGACTTACTTTCCCTTTCCCGGCGTGAGGCTCCAACTGGGCTACTTCACCACAGGGACACAGGCACACTCTCACTTCCACGTGGCCTGTGCACACTGCCAGGCTTGGTACTTCCCCCAGCTCCGTAGCTTGCCAGGTTCACACTCCAGGTATTGCTCAGATCTCCAACTCACTCTGAAGCCCCCACATCATCAAGCCCATCTACGCCCACCCCCCAACACAATGCTGAAGACAGGCAATCCAGTTCTCCAGTGAGACGATATTTTAATGAGATTAACATAGATATTCTTAGAGAAATAGAATGTCAAATGTCAATTCGTGATTAATTTGATAATTTACTTTTGTAGATATTTAAAATTACATATTATTACTACTATGAAAAATATTTAAGAGATAATATTAAGTTTTAAAAGCAAAGTGGAGAAAACTGTGATTTGCTCCATCTTAACAAAGAAAAGGGAGCTGGAACATAAATGCCTGGCTAGACTTTAGAGCACAGGGCTGGAGAGAGCTCCACCAGCCACCACATGACCTGCACACACAGGGTAGGAGTTCACAGACACAGACACACATAAATAAAAATACATCTCTTCCGAAGGGAATTCTCAAATTAAAAACCAAACAAACAGATGTGAAATTGGTGGTGTGGCTATTTCAGAAGATTGATTCTAAGTCAGAGCGCACAGAGCTGGAACGCGGCCGGCTGGGGCTGGCATTCCAACTCCAGACCAGTTCCTGGCAAAATAGAAGACAAAGAGAAACCAGGACAAAGTACCCAATTGCCCAAGCAATACATATTCCCAAGAGACAGACAGACAACAGCAGCGAAGATCATAAACTGCTTTTTCTCTTTTTTGGCTTTTGAGAACAAGTCTTTCTCTGTAGCCCTGGCTGCCCTCCCACGGGCTGTCTTGCTTCAGCCACCCTGAGAGTGGGATTAGTGTGACCCACTGCCTGGAGCCCCCCAAGTGGCCTGCAGTCACCACGCCCTTGGTTGCAGCACTCGCACTGGGCATCGGCATCTGAGGGCACAGTGTGCTGTGCAGTGACTGACTGTGAACTGTGTCATCCCCAGTGTGGCTGAGAGGAAGGACTCTCAAAGGGTTCGAAATGAGACATGACAGCAGAGACAGAAGGTACAAAAAAAGGCTACATTTTTCTCACGTGGACTGCGTTAGTGAAAACATACGACACATCCTTTGTCCATAAATAGCTTTAAATTAGTAGACATTTTTAACCTCTGTCTTTTCAAAGGTCTATAACACATGATCAACCGTAGCTCGAAGTATCATTGGCACCAAGATTATGACCTCTGAAAATATCATTCTCTACTTAAAGAAATCAGAGTTTCTTGAGAAAAACAAAACAAAACAGCTGATAGAAGGGCACAGTGGCGTCCACCTTCAACCCCAGCACTTCAGAAGCAGGAGCAGGAATATCTGTGACTGTTACAGGCCAACCTGGCCCACACAGTAAGACCCTCTCAAAACAAAACAAAAATTGGCTGGCTACGGGTCTGGAACGTGTTTGAACTCTCCCGTTTTATCAGACAGTAAGAAAGCAAGAAGAGCAGCAGACACACGGCCACAGGCACCAGCGGCCGCCTTGGAGGGTCCTTGCCAACCACAAGTAACCTGCGCTTCAGTGTGGATAGGCCCTTCAGTAGGCTACACAGAACAAATATGCTAAGATCCGTGAGTCTGTGCACTGTAACATCTAACAAGGATCACTGTCTGGCCTCTGCAGGGCCCTGGGTTCAACACACACACACACGCACACACTCTCACACACACATACATGCGCACACACATGCACACACTTTCACACACATACATGCACACGCTTGCACACACACATGTACACACTCTCACACACACACACGCTCACATGCACATGCTCACACACACATGCACACGCTCGCACACACATGCACACACACACACACACACACACACACACTTACTTTAACTATTCAGCCGTCATTGAAGGACAGTGCTATCAAGGCAATTCTTCACTTGGGAAGGTGACAGTTTGTCTAGGCTCTCTTCCACATGTACCAGAGCAGATGAGAAAGGCTTTTCATTACAGAATAAATGAAAAATATCTTTTAAAAAATTCCCAAACACCACTTGAAAACCCCCCATGGACTGCACAGGCCTTCAGTGGCTGCCAGCGTGGCAACGGGAGACAATGAGCGTGTAAATCGTCCCTGAATCTGATAAAGCATCTAAACCCAAATACGAATTCACTGAGAATCCAGGGTTTTCACAGGGTTTCACAGAAAACACCGCCATGGAATACAGTCAGCAACACTGCACTCCATCCACTCAGCCGGGTGCCGTCAGCACAGCGCCATTAGCACTGGGATCACGGGCTCTTACACCATTTTCTGTTACAGAAAATTCAAGAAGGTTAAACAATAAGCCTATTAGATTTTTATTCAAACCATTAGCTGTTTCTTTTAAAAAAAATTGTGCAGGGCCAACAAGATGGCTCAGTAGGTAAAGGCCCTCACCACCAAGCCTGACAACCTGAGCTCAATCCTTGAGACAGGACCCGCATGATGGAAAGAAAACTGACTCCCCCACGTTGTCTTCTGACCTCTACATGGGCGCCATGGCATGTGCATGTGTGCACAAGCATACAAAACAAGTAGATAAAAAACGTAATTTTAAAATATGTCTAGAAGCCAGGCGGTGGTGGCGCACACCTTTGATCCTAGCACTTGGTATGCTGAGGCAAGGATCAATGGGCTCCACACCAGCCTGGACTATGCAGTACACAGCCAGACACTGTTCAAAAGCAAGGTCTGCACAGCTATTGGGATGGCCAAGAATCCAGGACACTAGTAACAACAGACCTCCCTCTTTGCTGTTGGGGAAAAACGCAATTCTGCAGCCACACTAGAAGACAGTTTCTTCCAAAAACAAATTCTTACTTTATAAATCAGTGTTAATAGTTACCACCCAAAATTATTATTATTATTATTATTATTATTATTATTATTATTATTATTATTATTATTATTATTATTATGGCGGTAGTAGAGCACACCTTTAATCCCAGCACTCCGGAGACAGAGGCAGGCAGATCTCTGTGAGTTCAAGGCCAGCCTGGTCTATAGAGCAAGTTCTATAGGACTATTACACAGGGAAACCCAGTCATAAAAAGTCTAAATCCACACAAAAACCTGAACATAGAAGCATGCAGAAGTTTTATTCATAATTGCTAAAATTTAGAAGCAAGCAAGATGTCCTTCTTGGTGAACAGATAAACTGTGGTACATCTAGACAACGGAGTAGTGTGGGCATAAAAAAAGAAATGAACTATTAAGTCATAAGAAGATGAATGCCTTAAATGCAATTTATTAAGTGAAAGAAGCCAATTCAAGAGGCCATGAGGCCTGGAGACACAGGACGGTGGGGGAGAGCTGGCCTGGCATGCATGAGGCCCTGTGCTCCATCTCTAGCACTGTATAGAGAGGAGAAAAGAAACTGGGAAAGAATTATTAACTCTCCATAAACTTTTAACCCAGTGTGGTAGAACACTCCTGTAACCTCAGAACTCAGGAAGCCGAGGCAGGACAATCACTAGTTCCAGGGAAGTTGGGTTTGGGGTGTTTTGTTGTTGCTTTTAAGAAAGAGAGAGAGAAAGAAAGAAAGAAAGAAAGAAAGAAAGAAAGAAAGAAAGAAAGAAAGAAAGAAAGAAAGAAAGAAAGGGAAAGGAAAGGAAGAAAATTACATGTACTGAATAATTCCAGCCCTGTGATATTCAGGAAAAGACAAAGCTATGAAAACAATAAAAAAGAAGAATGTAGGGGCTAGAGAGATGACTCAGAGGTTAAGAGCACTGACTGCTCTTCCAGACGTCCTGAGTTCAATTCCCAGAAACCACATGGTGGCTCACAGCCATCTATAATGAGATCTGGTGCCCTCTTCTGTCATGCAAGCATACAAGGAAGGAATGTTGTATACATAATAAATAAATAAATCTATCTTTAAAAAAAATGAAGAAGAAGAATGTACTGGTTGTGATGGCGCATATCTTTAATCCCAGCACTCGGGAGGGCAGAGGCAGACAGATCTCTGTTTGTTTGTTTGTTTTTTACTGTTTTTATTAAGCTATACCTTTTCTCCGCTCTACTCCTTTCCATCCCCTCCCTTCTATCCTCGCCCATGACCCCCACACTCCCAATTTACTCAGGAGATCTTGTATTTTCTACTTCCCATGTAGATTAGATCCATGTAAGTCTCTTTCAGGGTCATCATTGTCTAGGTTCTCTGGGGTTGTGAATTGTAGGCTGGTTTTTCTTTGCTTTATGTCTAAAAGCCACTTATGAGTGAGTAGATTTTATATTTGTGTTTCTGGATCTGAGTTACCTCACTCAATATGTTTTTTTCTAGATCTATCCATTTGAACTGTGAGTTCAAGGCCAACCTGGCCTACAGAGTGAGTTCCAGGACAGCCAAGGCTACAGGGAGAAACCTTGTCTGGAAACCTTCCTTCCCCTCGACCAAAAAAGAAGAGCTGGGGGGAGGAGCTAAAAGGTCACACACAGAGCATTTGGGGGCACGGGAATGAGTCTGTATGGTCTAACCATGGGGGGCCCATGTCATCAAACATCTGTCCAAGCCTACAGAATGTCCTGCACCAAGGCATCACCCTAGTGCAAGCTACGGACTTAGCACAAAAAGCTGCTCTGCTGGGGAAGTGGATAATAAAAGAGGGCGGGCAGGGGGTGAGGCAGGGACAAAAGAGAATGTTCTGTGCCCTCTGCAGTGTACTGTGAAAATAAAGCTGTTTGCCTCAAAGTCTCTAAAATCAGAACAAAAATGGGACATAGGGGCCAAGTGCCAATGCGAATGGTGACGAGGCCACTCGTGGTACGCGAAGACTGCCTCCCTTTGGACCACGGGCTGGTGTGCTGCAGGCCTTAAGTGTAGAGACACACGGAAGAATTTTCAGATGAAGCTAATGTTTCAGAGCCAAGCACGATGTGCACACTTGTAATCTAGATGAGGCAAAAAGATGGCCATGAGTTCAAAGCCAGCCTGGACTCTATAGTGAGAACCGGGTCTGGGAGGCTACACAGAAAGACCCTGGAGAGGGGTGGCAGGAAGAGGAGGAAGGAAAACACTGAAATTGGCCTATATAGTATTTCTTTTTTTTTCGACATAGGGTTTCTCTGCTTAACAGCCCTAGCTGTCCTGGAACTTGCTCTATAAACCACGCTGGCCTCAGACTCACAGAGATCCACCTGCCTCTGCCTCCCCAGTGCAGGGATTAAAGGCCTGCCCACTGTGGCTCAGTTAATCTTCAGATGCATCTTTAAACTCCACACCTCCCTCAGCCCCATATGATGAACACGATTTCCAGCGCACAGCAGCTCTACCTGCAGATAAGCTGCAGAGTCCACAGTCTTCCCTGCAGAATCATTTTCTGTTCTCTTTTGTGTGCACAAGGGGCCAGGAACCACGTTTTAGGGGAAAACAACTGACTTTACTCACATGCGCTCTGCTTACCTAGCTTATCTTTCAGGTCCTGAGTTTCCCCTCCCTACTGCTCTCCCTCCCTTCTTGCCTTCTTGATTTGTTTTTTAAGACAGAGTCTCAGTATGTAGCCCTGGTTAGCCTGGAATTCAGAAGTCTACCTGCCTCTGCTGGGCTTAAAGGCATGTGCCACCACACTCAGCATGGAAACACACTGTCATCCGTGAGTGTCCCCTAGAGCCCAGCACAGTGGCCTACACTGAACCCAGCATGCATCCCTGTAAGCTCCAGGACAGGTGTCACTCCCTGAACAGGACAATGCCAGCACGTGACAAGTAACTTCCAATGAGCAACATTAGTTTCTTAACCAGTGTTGTGTGTGTGTGTGTGTGGGGGGGGGGCGTTCCTCTGTGTAGCTTTGGAGTCTGTCCTGGAACTTGCTCTGTAGATCAGGCTAGCCTTGAATTAACAGAGTTCCACCTGCCTCTGCCTCCCAAGTTCTGGGATTAAAGATGTGCGCCACTAACACTTGGCCTACTTTCTGAACTCTTTATGATATGTTATCATATAGTCTCTTGAAGCCAGGTATAATTTTATATGGAGGTAATTATTAATGTTGACTACCAAGTTACTATCCAGCTAGAGCTAGTCTCCAAGCTAATATTTTAATATCCAGCATCACTTATAATAGTTGGTACCATCTCAGCAGACAGCTGGCATAGCACAGAACAAGGTGCCAATATGGAGAGGGAGGAAGAGAGGTAGAACTTCCAGATTTTCTAAGACTATAAATCAACAGCGGCGGGAGGGAGGGAAGGGAAGGGATAACTGATACAAATACATTATAATCTCAAAGAATAAAATTAATTATAACAATTTAATAAACACATCTTCAACATTATATATGTATATATACACATATCTATATGTGTGTGTTATGTGTATGTATGTATGTATGAATGTCATTATGTATGGAGAGAGAGAGAGTAAAGTCAACTACTGGAAAACTTCAAGCTTCCTTATCTTGATTATCTAGAGCTGAGCTCACTGACAGATGTTTGTCCTCTTTGTCCGCCAGAGGAGCAGTCACTATCGGCATCCATTAGCAGCTGGAACACTGAAAAGGCCACACTGGAATATGAACGTGCGTCCTGGCTTACATAAAGTCATGTTTAAAAAATAAAAGAAAAAATAATTATTATTATAACTAATTCACAGAAATTTAAACAGAATGGCTATCTGATTATATTCCTTTATTTGTAATTTGTTGTTGAGACAGGGTCTTTCTATGTAACCCTGGATGTCCTGGAACTTGTTATGTAGACCAGACTGGCTTTGAACTCACAGAGATCTGCCTGCTCTCAGGTACTTTTTAAGGTATGGTAATTGTTTGGAAGTTCTATCCCAAGCCCCCTCTCCTGGGAGTTGTCTCAGTCCAGACTCCAGCTCCAAGAAAGACCACCAAAAGATGACCCTCCCCAGAGATGCTCAAGGCCACTCCCACAGGGTATTTAAACGGCCCCACAGACAACAAACAGTGGTTTTCTGGTCTTCCTTTCTGTCTCCTCTCTGGGGGGCTGGAATGCCACCTAGGAGCACTGGTATCCCTTAAACCTGGGCTTTCTCTAATTCGGTTTGCTCTGACTTAGACTATTGCAGCAGCAGAGAGGCTTATCAGGCTGCAAAACCTTTTCAGTTAATAATCTTGTAATGTGGTATCAATGCATTGTAAAAAGCGCCCTTCAGCTGGGATTTGGAGCCTGGAGAGAGACAGAGAAGAAACAAGATGTGTGTTCATTCTTGATGCCAAACATGGGTACAGGGTGATTCACTATGCAAATGTTTCTCCTTTGATAGACATTTGAAATGTTCCCCAAATTTCAAGCATATGCCAAAATTGTCTGAAACTGTTAAGTTTAAAAGAAAAGAAAGACTGGGCCTCCTGGTCTATGCCTGCTGCAGGGGCCCCCCAGACCGGTTGTATTTGCCTCTGCCACCATCACTGTCCACAGAAAGCAAGATTTACCAATGTGGAATCCATGAATTTCTAGAATATCTGTGGATGCTTCAGAGGAGGGGGCGGTATGTGTGCATGTACATTTGGTGGTGTGGGGGGCTGCCCATGACTTTTACCAGAGTCTCAGAGGGCCTTGTGACTTGAGAACGATTATATTCACAGGAAACACATTAAACACGCTTAAGAGAAAAGGAGAGGGAGGGCAGAAGGGAGGGAAGTAGTGAATTGGAAAAAAAAAACATGTAAAGTAATCCTCTTTTTATATTTCCTCTGAGTGGCTCATGGATGATGCCTCCTATTAAGCCTGAATTGGACGGTCCCAGGGATTAGTTAGAGCTGAGGTGGCTAATTCAATTAAAGCTTTGACACTGGGATGCTGGAGAGGGAGTCAGTTGCTAAGCACTTGCTGTTCATATAGAGAACCAGAGTTTGCTTCCCAGCACCCAAATCAGGCAGCTTTCAATCAACCACAATAACTCCAGCTCCAGGGGATCTGACACCCTCTTCTGGCCTCCACAGGCATGTGTGCTCGCAAGTGCCTACGTGTGCAAGCACACACACATACACACTCAGAGACAAATATGTACACATAAACAAAAATGATAATAAACTTTTTAAATTAAATCATTGACATTGCATGGCATGTCTTGAGAGATAAAGTGATGTTTATAATCCTTAAAAAATTGTCTTTTCCAGGAGAAAGCTCCCCAAACTAGTTATTCAACACTGAGAGGTCAGCTCTGAGAGCACATACATACAGCCGACATGTGGACCGAGCAGGCCGTATTTATATACTGTGTGTGTGTGTGTGTGTGTGTGTGTGTGAACAATTAAGAACAACAGACTATGACTTGAGAAAGTGAGAAAGAGGGTGAATGAGAAGGGTTGGAGAGAGGAAAGGAAAAGGGAGCTATGACATAACTACATTATAATTACAAAACATAAAAATTATTACTAAAGAAAATGAAGCTGGACACGGTGACACATCTTTAATCCCAGCACACAGGAGGCACAGACAGGTGATCTCTAAGTTCAAGATCAACCTGGTCTACAAACTGAGTTCCAGGACAGTCATGGCTACAGAGTGAGAGCCTGTCTCAAGAAAAAAAATGAGTCTGATTTTGTTAAATTAAAGCCTTGCTTCCAGTAATGAACAAAGAAAAAGACAAAAACAGGGCTAATTATTATTACATAATGCCCTAACTCCTAGACACAGCCAAGAAGCTGCAGGGAGAATGAAGGTTGTGGGCACAGGCCACGTAGAACCCCTTCTAGACACACTGCCCCTGCCTGCTATTCTGGACCTGTGCCCAAATGAACTCCATCCCTCTTCTGGTACGAGCGTCCCAACTTTATCTCAAACACCTCTTCCATCCCTACTCCACCCCATGGAGCCAATGTTTTCAGTCTTCAGCTGCAGCACTCCCCCCCAACCATCATTCGCACCCAGAACAACATCAAGAAAGCTTTTGCTGAGTGCTGCAGAGTGAGCTCCAGGTCCCCCAGGCGAGCACTCCGCACAGAGGACATCCTCAGCCCTACCTCCTGGGTTTCTAGTCAACCAAAGAACAGGAACTAATTTCAACTAAAGGCTTACTTAGGCCTACCAGTTTTGCTACAGATATCACATACTTAATCTTCACAAGGTCCTAAATCAAGACAAAGTAAGATCTCACAGGAGCCAAGAGGGGTTACAAGGTTCAAGTTTGTTATTAATTATGTATTGATAGTGCCCAAAGGAAAGGAAGTGGCCAATTTTGAGTGTTCCAGAAAACTAATCATGGATTCATACCCACAGTGAGACCAGCTTGAGATTCACACCGTCTTCCCAAGCCGTCAGTGCTCCAGGACCTCACATACCCAAGAGTCCTTTTGTTCAGCAGCTCTCAGCCGTTTCCAGCCCCTGGTCCATCTGCATCTTCACCTGGATTCTGGCCCTCAGTGGAAGCCTGGCCGCTGAGCCTGACCCAGCTCTCTACTTTTCTTGCCAACTTTGGCTTAGAACAAAAGAAGCCAAAGAGGAGATCTTTTTGGTGCACAAAGAGCCGTGCAGTTCTCGAGCATGAACTCTGTGGATGACAGCCATGTGCCTGCCTCACGTTGAAAGGTTGGACATGCCTGAGTGCCTTCACTAACTTCCTCACTGCCTACAAACACCGGCCCACAAGGCCTGTGGGAGGAGTCGTGAGCCATGAGCTGTCCTGTCCCTCGCACCCTCCAGCAGTTTGCTGGGAAAAGAGACTCCACAGTGGCTCTGCGATTCTTCCCTTGAACCTCACTTAGAGTCGCTCCTAATTAGCACAGACTTGGAGAATAATGGCTCTTGGAGAGATGCCCATCTGATCCCCAGTGATCTGAGAGTTTGTGACTTTACCTGGCAAAAGAGAATTAAAACTACAGCTAAAGGTCACATCACTGATCAACTGACCTTCCAAGAAGTTGGAAATAACATAAACTCCAAAGTAATTTCCTGTAATCTAAAGCATTGTAAAGCCAGGGGTGGTTGTACTCCAGCACGTGGGAGACTGAAGCAGCAAGATCACAAGTTCAAGGCTAGCCTGGTCTACACAATGAATTCCAGGCCAGCCTGGTCTACACAGTGAATTCCAGGCCAGCCTGGTCTACACAGTGAATTCCAGACCAGCCTGATATACACAGTGAATTCTAGGCCAGACTTGGCTACACGGGGAGATCCTTTCTTTTTGAGGTTGTTGCGATGGTTTGTTAGGTAGGAGCACTGGTTGCTTTTGCCAAGGACTTGGGTTTAGTTCTCAGCACCCACATAATTGTTCATGACCACCTGTAACTACAGTTCCAGGGAATTCAATGCCTTCTTCTGGCCTCTGGGGTAACTGTACATACAAGAAGCATCCACATGCATGCAAGGAAAACTCTCAGCCATGTAAATATTTTCCAAAATTCATCCACAAACAAAAGAGGCAGAGAAGTAGAATCAGAGAGGAAGATTTGAGGGAAAATTTTTGGCCTTTAAGATGTGATTTCTGCCTCGATTTATGCCCGCATGCCCGCTGAGATAGCTCAGAGGTTAAGAGCACTGGCTGCTCTTCCAGAGGTCCTGAGTTCAATTCCCAGCAACCACATGGTGGCTCACAGCCATCTGTACTGAGATCTGGCGCCCTCCTCTGGCCTACAGGCATACACACAGACAGAATATTGTATACATAATAAATAAATAAATAAATATTTTTTTAAAAAAAGATGTGATTTCTGGCCCTGAGGCAGGAAGAAGAGAAGGGGGAAATGAAGAGCCAAAGAACATGGGCTAGTCTTAATCTAACAGGATGGGAAGGAACAAAGAGACTCTGTCCTGAGGCTTCCAGAGCCACAGCCCTGCCGACAGCTTATGCTTACAAGCAAAGGCATCAGACTCCCACTGCAGAACTGTTCCCATGTAGACACAGGTAGTTTGAGACACTCTGCCTCTGGTTATGTCACGGAGGCAGTAAGAGGCTAGTGCAGTGTGTGTATTTGGACTCCCTAACGACCACAGCTAGCGTGAACTTGTTCCTACCTTATGGGAAATGACCAAGGCTCCAATTATCTAAGGTGTGCTGCTGTAACCTAGCAGCCCATTTAGAGCCGACTTGCTGCTTTTCCTTGTGTTGATGGCTACGGGCCCTGGTGACCCTGCCAGGGCAAACAGCACTGAGATGGGTATCTAAGGCTCCTAGGAAGGAAATGTGCAGCCTGAGCTGCCCCGTTTTCTGCCCACGGCTCTGCTTGGCTCGCAGCTCTCCTACAAAGCTTCCCAGCAGAGCTGGCAGAGCATGGCAGAGGGTACCCACAGGTTCTCACGCCACCCCACCTGCTAGGAGAGGACGGGGTCGGCTTGTTATTCTGCAATGAGGTGACAGGGCAAACTTCCATCTAGGATTGGCACTTTTGTTCAGTGTCAAGCAAATTCTTATCATCTGCTTACCACAAACTGACCATGACCCTTGGGACGCCGATCTGCTCTCCCTGGAGCTGCTCATTCATTTGTTCAGCAAACAGGCACTGTGTTCCTGTGCCAAAGTCAATGAATACTAGAAGCCACAGCTCCTTCGGGAACTCTTGTCCTGCGAGTTTGATCCCGGTCGACCGTAAGAGACAGGGGCATGCTCTTCCAGCAGGCTGTACGACTCAGTCATCGTCCACACGCCAGGGTTTGGCACTGTCTCCTGGCTGTTTGTTTAGCCAGAGTCTCACACAGCCCAGGCTGGCCTTGAACTATCTATGTAGCCAACATCAATTGTGAACATTTTTCTAGATTTATGTGTATGAGTGCTTTACCTGCACGTATGTGTGTGCACTACTTGTGTGACCAGTTTCAGAAGAAGGCATCAGAGCCCCTGAAACTGGAGTTATGATTATGAGCCACCATGTGGGTGCTGGGAATTGAACTAGGGTACTCTGCAAGAGCAACAAGTGTTTTTAACTGTTGAATCATCTTTTTTTTAAGTATTACACTGTGTGTGTGTGTGTGTGTGTCTGTGTGTGTGTGTGCACATATGTATAGTGTATGCAGGCATGTGCTGCCATGGTGTACCTATAAAGGTCAGAGGACAACTCTGTGCAGTCTGTCTTTTCCTACCTTTATGCAGGTCTCACAGTTCAAACTCAAGTGGTCATACTTGTCCAGAAGTGCTCTATCCATTGTTCCATCTCCCTGGCTTTCACCTTGAAATAATTCTCCTGCTTCTACATTCCAAGTGCGGGGATCACAGCCATTTGCTCCTATGTCTGTCTCTGGGGTTTGGAGTTGGTACAAGTGTTCCAGCACTGGTGCACATAAAAGCCAGGCTTCTTTGCTTTCCTTGTCACTATTTCCACGCTCCCTGGACGTCCCGTTGATGCCCTCTGCCCACTGTCCCCACGCTCCCTGGATGTCCCATTGAGGCCCTATGTCCACTGCCTACATGCTCTGTGGACCTCCCATCGATGCCCTTCTGTTCACTGTCTCCCCCTTCCTGAACATCCCACCGATGCCCTCTGTCCACTGTCCCCATGCTCCCTGGACGTCCAGTGATGCCCAGCACTACCTTACCTGGACGCTGTGATGCCCAACCTCCCAGTCCTTCCAGCACTTCCTTCTGGTCAATTCTGAAAGTGCTGTTCAGCAGAACTGAGAGGCTGTCGGGTGTTCTAGCACAAAGTAGGGCTTTCCCTAAGCTGTCTGGTTGCTTTCTATTACTCCCAACTTGTGAGGAATCATCAACTCCTAAAATGTCAGTAACACCTCAGAGAGCTTAGCAAGGTGGAGGATGCAGGCCATGTTGACACAGCCTACATCATGCCAGCAGCCTCGGGCTGGCCTCCCTCACTCCAGCCAGCTGTACTCCAATGCATTCCTTGTGTGCCTTTCCAAGCTCTTCTGGTGCTCACTCAGGGCCAGGCGCTGCTCCAGATGGCAAGACAAACAGCTGTGGTAACGCACAGTAGTTGAGGGCACAGCCTTTGGAGAGCAGCGGCTCTGCCCTTTCTGGAAGTCCCTTCACCTCACTGCATCTCCATTTCTTTGTTTATGCAGTGGGACCAATACAGGTGCATATTCTCAGGATGACAGAAAGATAACTGGGATGTGAGGTTGGGCAGTGCAGCCACAGAGTGCTTGCCGGGCATGTGTGAGGCTCGGGTGTAATCCTAAGCGCTGTCACTAAAGAAAGGGGAATACGTGGAAAGCACCCAGCATGGTGCCCGGCATATAGAAAGCATTCCCTGCTCACATAGCAACAAAGGGAAGATCGGGCAAGTGGCAGGAGCAGAGTGGAGACACGAGAGTGCTTGGCGGGAGGAGTGGGCAGAGGAGACCGAGTGGCAAATCCTGGTGGAGCTCCATGGAACCAGCTCTGAAGGCCAGAATGGAATTTCCTCAGAGAAGAGATGGGAAAGTTTCTGCAGCTCACTAACCTGAGCAAAGGTACCAAAGAACGGGAGCTTATGAGTGTGCCACTAACAGCCATCTGCTGCTTCATGCAAATCCTGTTAGTAGACCACGAGCTCCTAAGAGAAAGACTTCAGCCTCCCGAGCCTTCCCCTCCAGCAGCCAAGCACTAACTGGACACTGGGCGATGTTATGAGACAGGGTCACCAGCACACCCTGCCCTCCTGAAACTTCTCAAGAAGACAGCAAGATATCAAAACAAGAAGACTCACACACAGTGTGCTAGGGAGGAACACAAAGAGCATCCTACAGAGCAGTGTGACTCAGGGTGGAGGTCAGGGGAAGCTATTCTTCAGGAGATACAAATGAGTCATGAGGACACTGAGCTGGAAGAGTGTCCTAGAAAGAGGACATATTCCTGAGCTGTGAGGGAGCTGGTCACACTAAAGAAACACCAAGCAAGCCAGAGTCGGAGTGCACGGTGAGAGAGAAGGGCATTCCAGGCACGATGGGCAAGGCTTCGGTCATGTCCAACCTTGGTAAGCCACCGCAGAGTTTGGGTTTTATTCTAAAATTGACTAGGAAGCCGCTGGCAGGGGTCAAGTGAGGACATGATCTGGCTGGCTGCACGGTGGAGCCGCTGTGAAGAGAATCAAAGGGAAGGGCCGAAGTCCACCAGAGAAAACTCTGGTCTTGGAATAGGGATGAGATGTCCTGAACCTCTCCGCTTCATCGAGTCACCCAATCTACTCTCTTTGCGAGGTCCAGCTCCCTCGGGTGGGCACACAGGGGCTCGGTCACTAAGGTCACTGCCCATCGGTTGACTATGTCTCCTCCAGGCCATCCCCACTTCCTTTCCTCTTTCAGCCCCCATTCTCCTCCCATTCCGAAATTGCAAGTTCCTGTGTCTAATGCCTGACTTCGCGAGCACCTGCTGCTCCCTGCCTTTTCTCTCTCCACTCCATGACCCACAATAATAGTAGCTCAATGTAAAGAACATATTTATTGTCTGTTCAGAAACCCAAACCACAGACCATCAGTAGAAACCTAAGGGTGCCTATGTACTGCCATACCCGCACACATTCTGCATGTTAGACACAGGGTCTGCTCACATCCGAGCTCGATCGCCCACAGAAGCCAGAGAAATCTTTCAACAGAGGAAATCTGAGCAGGGCTAAAGCTCATCATGACTGCTCTTGGTCCTCAGGTAAATATCAGCTTCTTCAGTGGGGGCCAAGGTGTCTAGCTGTTAGGAACCCAGAACACACCCCGCCCTTTCCTCCTTGCTCCCTGTGGCTCCACCATATGTCCTTGCAGAACGCGCCCCCTATCTGCCACAGGACTGTTGTACATCCTCTCCTCTGTTTCCAAGTCTCTGACCCCCCCTTTCCTTCAGCTGAGAGTCATTCTTCAGACCTTTGCCCATTTTCTTCTTAGAAAAATCTCCTACGATGTGCATCAATGTATTCTCACAGGATGGTCTGAGATGTGTCAAAGCACCTGATTTTATAACAACACAGTTCCTTGTGCAGATCTTTTGAGACAGGGTCTCATTATGTAGTCTGTGTGAACCCCAAACACATGATCCTCCTGCCTCAGGCTCCTAGTATTTTGTGTGGAATGAAGATGGGTGACGTGCTTGTCTCACAGAATAAAGACCTGGATATAGACCTCAGCACCCATGGAAGCAGCCAGCATGTGCTTGTCTGTAAGCCCAGCACTGGGGGTGGGGGTGGGGCGAGTGGGTGGGGGAGACAAACAGATCCCAGGGGCTCACTGGACAGCTAAAATGGTTCCAGGTTCAGTGCAAGAACATGTTTTCAGTAAATAAAGATAGAGTGATAAAGATAGCAGTTATCAAACTCTGGCCACCAAACACACACACACACACACACACACACACACACACACACACACACACAGGCTGGGGATATGGCTCAGCAGTAGGGTGTCTGCCTTTAAGTAAGAAGGCAGTCCATCCCCAGCATTCTCAATGGCAAAACAAACAAAGCTAATTCTCCTCCTTTCCCACCAGCTGGGAGGAGCAAGACCTTCGCCTCTTTTTGCTTCTGTCTCCCAAACAGAAGCTGACTATAACATGGAATGTCATGAGATCAGATATGGAAAAATTTCCCAAAAATCTCACATCTATTTATTTTGGTGACTGGCAAGCAAATAGTACTGCCAGGAAAGAAGAGGAGTAGGGAGCATCACACCCGGGTCTCAACACTCAGGAAGTTTCCCCTGCCTTTCCCAGACCCCACTACCATGTCAACTGGGCATTTGCTTCCAAAACCCACCACCCTTCTGCAACAACATCGTTTCGGTTCCCTTCCCTCCTTCAAATCCTCTTTCTAGGGCAGCAGTCACATCTGATCCGGGTTTCACGAGAAGGGGGGTGGGTGAGAATTCAAAAAGCTACTACTCGCTTATTAAAATAAATAAACCGTGATTCACAGAGTCCTTAAAACAGCCCGGTGAAGTAAACCGTACAAACATTACTATTTCCATTTTAATAGATGGGGAAACTGAGGTTCAAAGAGGCAAGTAGCACGCACAAGGTGAGAAAGCCTATAAGAAACAGACTGGGACTTGAACCCACACACTCTTAATACCTAGTCCAAATGCTTCCTAATATTAACCGCCCCTGCAGTTCCACCATCAACTACTTAAGGCTGGTGGTGTCGTTCCTGACCCCTCACCGCTTCCCTGGCCCATGTGCAATCCCTTCCTCAGAACTTATCGGCTGTCTGGACAGCAGGGCGACGATACACAAAGCCGGCTACATTCTCAGTGTCTTTGCAAGGCTTCCTCTTAACCACCGAGGAACCAGAATCAAAACACAAAGACCCGCGAAGGTCCCCGGATACCCTCTCGTCCACCTAAGGTAGAGCGAAGCAAGGCCAAAGCCGGCGTCCGCCGCCAAAGGGGACCCGCGGACAGAGGTCACTGCTCCAGGACACCCGGCAGCAGGCGACGCAGGGGCTGCGGCTCCGGGTTCTGCCCAAGGTCACCCTCCCCCGCCACCCTGAGCGCCCCCTGGCATCCCACGCGGGCCTCCCCCCGGCTCTCGGGGACGTGCCCGGAGCCCTGGCTGGAACTGGAGCCGGGTGGTGGGCACCCGACCCAGACTTAGCCGGGGAGGAGCGGGAGGCGGGGCCCACCTGATAGCTGAGGACGCCGTCCGGCTCGTTGCTCCCTGCGGGCATGGCAGGGCGGAGCCCGGTCTCGCCGGTGGATTCCAGGTTGAGCAGCAGCAGGCCTCGCCCTCTGATCCCGTGTGAGTGGATCGCACATGCGGCGACCCCAACCCTGAAGCCAACGCTCAACCATCAGCCGGCGCCACCTTCATAGCCACCAGCCGGTGAGGCGCCAGCCACAACCAATCAGAGAACGGACCGAGCAGCCTATCAGAGCGCGAAGCACAGGTGGACGCTATCCGGCAGTATCCTGAGCTACCAGGAAGCGGGGAGGAGGGCGCCAGAGAGCCAACCCCTCCCTGGGCCGGTTGCCTTGGAAACCGCCTCCCTCTCTCCCTCAGGATGGGCTGGGGGTTCTGGGTTCAGAGGTCCTTTCAACTGCCTGCTAGGAAGGAAAACCACAGCTTCTGTTTGCATTGCACCGACTCTGGGAAAATGCTGGGTTTACCTATTCGGCTTTTCTTCCTCGGGTGATGGATTTTTAAATTAGGAGAAAATCGCTCTCAGAAACTAAGATGGCAGGAGGAAGCAATGATGAGAAGAGGAACTTCTTAATTGGCTTATTAACTCTGGAGCTAGGGTCCAGATTGAAGAGCGTTAAAGAGCGCTGACAGGCAGCCGGCAGGCCCCTCCACAGGCTGAGACTTAGGTCTACCTGCCTCTAAGACTGACAGCAGACAGTGGAGTTTGAACTAGGATAATTTCAATTCGTCCTTAAAAAATAAGTACATAAATAACAAAAAAGGATAAGAAAAAAAGCTTAAGACAAATTACTATCTAACAGGAGAACTAACAGATCTGAGGCAAGGTTGGAAAATGATGAGTAACACATTCAATTCCATCTGGTTTTAAAAGAAAGCTAAGTAGTTAATCCTCTGAGTGAGTCTTAAGAGAGAGAAAGGGCCCTTTGTCTCATAGCATAGGCACTATCACTTGAGGCTGGAGGTGAGTCCACACTGTTGGTGGCAAAGCGACCATGCAAATCATTCGCAGCCTCTGCCAAAGCTCCAGAAGGGGATATGACAAGTCCAAGTTCTATCCCTGTGGTGGTGCGGGCCACCGTCCAGTCTGGGAGGCTGAGGCCGCAAGAAGTTCAAGGTCAGTTTAGACTCCTGGTGACACCCTATCTCAAAATAAATGAACAAATAAGTCACAACTTCTGCATACCATCCTTTGTCTGGAACCAAGCCTGGAAAAAAGACCGAGCCTTGGTGTCCCTGAAAAGGGGCTATATACCTGGAGAGATGGCTCTGTCTAAGAAGCGCTTCCTATGAAAGTTTAAGGACCTGAGTCCCCTGCCCAGAACCTGAGAAAAAAGCTGGGTTTAGTGGCAAAAGCTTGTAACCCCAGAACTGGGGAAGATAGAAACCGTGCGTTCTGGAGTTTGCTAGTCAACCAGTATAGACCAATCTACCAGGAGCTCCATCTATTGAGAGGCTCTGTCTTAACAAATAAGGTGGAAAGGGTTAGAGAGATGGCTCAGCAGCAAGAGAAGCTGTTGCTCTCATAGAGGACCTGGGCTGGTTTCCCATGGTGTCTCACAGCCATCCATAATGGCAGTCCCAGAATCGGTCCACCTCTTCTGGTCTCCTCAGACACCAGAAATGAATGTGGTGCAGAGACACACATGCAGGAAAAACAACTGGTGCACATTAAAAAAATAAGTAAAGAGCTATTGAAACCTAGAGCTCTGGCCTCCCCATGTGTAGTCCACATGAGTCACACAGGAATGTGCAACACACACACACACAAACACACACACCATGCACCTTTACTTCTGATCTTCTATAAAAAGCCCGCTGCCCAGTTTCTCATCTCACAAACAATGATTTGTGCCTCTGTACTCCACACAGCCGCTAAGGATGCTGAGCATCTAGAGGACTGCAAACACATGTGCACTTATTCAATCTACTCATCAATGTATGGAGGTCCAGCAGGACCTTCTTATCTGAGTTTCCTCAGCAGGACCTACATGAAATAAAAGAAAACCAGCTCTTGTAAGCTGTCCTCAGGCCTCTACATGCGCAGCATGGCTGGTGTGTGCACACATGTTATTGAGCCGAAATAAAGAGCACGCAAACAGCTCAAGTCTAGGGTGAAGATTAAACATGGTAACACATGCAGAGTAGCCACAACCAGGCCAACACAGAAAGTGCTGTCGAAAGGTGCAGTAGAAGTGAGTGTTGCATTAGAAAATGCTCTTGTCGACTGTGGAGCGCTGGGTACTGAGTGCAGACTTCATTTCCCTGTATAGCAGAAAATCAGACCATTAAAGGTTTTAAGGAGCCCCTCTAGGTACCAGGACCTAATGATATAAAATGTGCCGTTCATTGCAGTAGTCGTGGCGTCTCTGTCCTCTCTGTTTCACTAGTGAGAAAGCAGCATCACAGGAAAACTAAACGTCTTCATCAGGCAATCACTAAGCAGGGATTCAATCAACATTTGTTGATTACAATGGCTTTGCTGAGATCTCATGTACCCAGACCTGGTTGTTCAGTGCTGGGGAACCAGCAATGAGAAAAGTTTGCCCCCTTGGGACTTAGGGGTTAGGTTAGGGTTAGTAAGTCAACAAGATCATTCTGTAAGTTATGACAGCCACTGTGAAGGAAACTGCAAGGGTATGTGACAGAAGGAACCTGGTTATGTGACAGGGGACGCATCTCCGTGGAGCTGAGGACAGTGAGCCGAGGTGAGCCTGGCTGGTCCTGGAGTTCCAGGAGGATGTGCTGCCCTATCTTGGAAAAGCTGCCAGAGAGTGGGATGGTTGATAGGACAACCCTGAAGCATTAGACTGGCCCTGAACAAAGGTGGTGGCCAAAGGGAGAATGTCCCTGATACCTCCCCCCCCCCATAAGACAGGTCTCAGCACAGTAGGAGGGGCAGGACAGGGCAAGGGATCTGATTTCCCTTTAGTTCAGATGTGGAGACAGTGCCCTGGCCCTTGACTTCAGGGTCCAGAGCCCCATCTTCTGGCCTATCCGAGAATTACAGAAGGAAAGTAGGCCAGAGCCAGAGCTTCTGAGGCTGAGACCTCTCTCCTAGAGCTCATTTGTCTCTCCTTCCCAAGTTGGGTAGCTGCCTTGCTACCAGGAATCAGTCTTCTAGCTCCCAGCACTCTCTACACTGGTGTAAAAAGTGCAAATGGGCCCTGGAGCAGGTGGAGAAAGAACATTCAACTAAGAAACAGCATTAGCAGACCCCTGGAAGGGGAATAAAGTGGACAGGAAAATACAAAAACACACGTACAGAGGCAGAAGTCATACAGGCGCATCAAATTAGCAGGACACTCAATGGGCATGACTTCATCTAATTCTTGCCACACCTCTGTGAAGTAGATTCTCTCATCCCATTTCACAGTTGAGAAACTGAGGCTTAGAGAAGCCATACCCCAGGTCACCCAGCCAGAACAGTAGGTTCGTGGAGATGCCAGCAGCTGAGGCCAGGTGCGTCTGATCCAGGCAGGATGACTCTTGGAAGCCCTGGCTTCCCTGTCTTGTACAGACCCCACCCTCTCTTTCTGTCCTCCAGATGCAGTCTCTGCTTCTCTCTGCTCTGTAACATCGGTGGTTCACACACTTGGGAGAAAGAGGTTTGTCTTGAAAGCCCTGATACATGACAAATTGTTTAAGTCTCTCTCTGTATACAAAGCACACAAATTTGCAATGTGTACAGACATAGCTGGGGACGAGGATGGTCCTAAGATACTCACCGGTAGGCAGGTCTATCCCTGTGCAAACATGTAAGGTACACTACACACAAATGGAGTCTACTAACACAAATTAAGAGGACTACCATGTCACTCCGCGACACAGTCCTAAAGGACCACAGGGATTCAATCAACATTTGTTGATTACAATGGCTTTGCTGAGATCTCATGTACCCAGACCTGGTTGTTCAGTGCTGGGGAACCAGCAATGAGAAAAGTTTGCCCCCTTGGGACTTAGGGGTTAGGTTAGGGTTAGTAAGTCAACAAGATCATTCTGTAAGTTATGACAGCCACATGTCCACATGTTCTACCCTCCACCAAAATGTCTTTATGTGTGACGGTGTATGCATGTGTGTGTGAATGTGTATGCACGTGTGTGTGAATGTGTATGTGTGTGTATGTGTGAATGTGTATACATGTGGGTAAGTATGTGTGACTATGTATGCATGTGTGTGTGAATGTGTATGCACGTGTGTGTGTGACTGTGCATGCATGTGTGTGTGATTGTGTATGTGTGTGTAAGTATGTGTGACTGTGTATGCATGTGTGTGTGACTGTGTATGCATGTGTGTGTGACTGTGTATGTGTGTAAGTATGTGTGAATGTGTATGCATGTGTGTGTGAATGTGTATACATGTGTGTGTGACTGTGTATGTGTGTGTAAGTATGTGTGAATGT
>NC_022017.1:3650065-3657824 GCF_000317375.1 Microtus ochrogaster
TGTATGCATGTGTGTGTGACTGTGTATGTGTGTGTAAGTATGTGTGACTATGTATGCATGTGTGTGTGACTGTGTATGCACGTGTGTGTGTGTGACTGTGCATGCATGTGTGTGTGACTGTTTATGTGTGTGTAAGTATGTGTGAATGTGTATGCATTTGTGTCAGGCAGTGAGCATGTGAGTATGACTGTATTGGCTGGAAGCATTTTCTTCCTAAGAGACAAAATGACAAAAATGCGAGAAACAAACATCTGAGAAAATGTTCTATAATTGCAATCAATTTTTTCCATCAAAATCATCTTAATTTTTCCTGTTAGCTTGCTTTTCTGCTCCAACCAGGGACCTCGCCTACATTAGGCAGGTGTTTCTACCTCCAGACTACACCCCAGGCTCTCCAGCTGAGCCCTATGCCAGTTTTGTTTCTTTGGTTTTTGTTGTTTTGTTTTTTTCTTGTTTCTCCCCGCTCCCCATCCCAGCACTGACGACTGAACTCGGGGCACACTGGACATGCCAGACAAGCAAGCAAGCATTCTCTCAACCGAGCTACATCCCAGCCCTTCGGTCAAGAGAAATGTTGTCTCTTGATATTCCTCTTAATTACACATCTAAGTCCAAGAAAAGGCTGGAGAAAAAGATAGATCCAGGAAAGACTTAATTAGGGCTTGTTCGAGTGCAATCTAGAAGCACTTCCTGTGGAAGAGAAGCAGACAGGCTTCTTTGTCATGCCAGAAAGGTTAAGCAGGTGCATGATTTGTTTTCAGCCTTTGCCAACCCCAGCTAAGGAGATGAGAGAATGCAATTGTCTTTGTTCACATCATGCTGCCAGCCTGGAACACTGCGTGTCACAGGAAAGAAAACCAAATACCACACACACACATACCGAGAGGAGAGCCAGCTCCTGACTGAGAATCACTCCCCCTCACCATCAGCATCATCCAGAGAGCTTCCTTGTGCCCGACTCTTTTACACCTTGCTCCAGACTAGCGACTCTGAGATGAAGTGCAAATACAGAGGCAAAGACCTGCCCCCCCTTCTTTGCAACCCTGATTGAGAAGTCTAGACAGAAGCAGAGGAGGGGAAGGGGAAGCAGAACAAACAGAAAAACAAGTCCTGGAAAAGTGTCACCTGCAAGTGGGGCCCAGAGGAAAGGCACTGTGGGACTACAGGACCCAGACGGGAAGCATGTCGGGAATTTGCAAGAAGCAGGTGTTCCCAAGGCATCTCTTGCCAAAGCTCTTGATACCAAATCTGAGCCCTTTTATGTTATGCTAAACACATTTTCTTATCTGTTTCTAACCAAGTGTAACCTTGCTCAGAATGTTTGTTTAAAGTAGTTTCACTCTGTACCTTATCTTCTTGGGATGAGATCTGTTCTACTTAGGCAGGAAGTTCTTGGCTCACTTCTAGCCCTTGGGCCTGGCCTGGCCTTAAGGTGGCAGCAAATCCAATCTCTGTAGAGATTAGAGGCAGTGTGTGTGTGTGTGTGTGTGTGTGTGTGTGTGTGTGTGTGTGTGTAACAACTCTGTGATAGAGCATTTACCTAGGTGGTCAGGCCCTAGGTTTGATTCCAGCACATATATCCCTCCTTCACATCTATAATTCCACACACTCAATTTTTATTTATTTATTTATTTGTTTGTTTGTTTGTTTGTTTGTTTGTTTTTGGTTTTTCGAGACAGGGTTTCTCTGTGGTTTTGGAGCCTGTCCTGGAACTAGCTCTTGTAGACCAGGCTGGTCTCGAACTCACAGAGATCCGTCTGCCTCTGCCTCCCGAGTGCTGGGATTAAAGGCGTGCGCCACCACCGCCCGGCTCACTCAATTTTTAAAAGAGATTTATTTATTATGTCTACATTGTTCTGTTTGCATGTGTGCCTGCAGGCCAGAAGAGGGCACCAGATCTCATTCTAGGTGATTGTGAGACAAAATTTGGTTGCTGGGAATTGAATTCAGGACCTGTGCTTTAAATCATCTCTCCAGCCCAACACACTCAACTTTTAGACCCATCATTTTGTCATTTGTCTTCAAAGTACATGAGCCCTTTTAAGACTGCCTTCCCTTGCCCTGTTGATAAGTGGACCATTTAGAAACTAAAGATGCTCGTGATGAAGCCGTGGCTAAGAGCACTGTGATAGCCAAGCTTCTGCGTGTGTGTGTGTGTGTGTGTGTGTGTGTGTGTGTACATGTGTGTGTGTGTGTGTGTGTGTTGGTCCTCCTTGGATGAAGGAAGGAAGGAAAAGAAAAGTTTCATATTTAATATTTGCCTTTTGACTTTTAGGTGAAATGCAAGTTGGGTTGATGCTGTCTTCTTCTACCCACCTGGCAGTTCTGAGCATCACACAGTAACTGACTGCTGAGAACCACTAGGGCAAAGGTACTGGGCTTCACATGCCATCTCCTTACAGTGTGGAAATGCAGTGGGCACAGGACTGGGCAGGGCTCTGTGGTCTGGGCAAGCCGTCTGCTCCTCCTGAGTTTCCATGTACACTACCAGCAGGAGGGGAAAGTACAGGAGACAGACATGCTGAGTCCATGTCAGTGTCTCTACCTTTGGACACAGTCGATGCTGGGGACCACTGGGACCTCAGGATGTCCAGGCAGATGCTGCCATTGCTGCTGATATTAGGGCGATAGATTTTGGTAGTGAAAGCAAACCTTTAGGGGTTTGGAAGGATAACCTGTAAGGGAGTGGATGGTCAGTGAGAAAACCCCTTCCTGGTAAGACTGTCCTTATTGCAGAACACTGAGCAAGACGATCCCTCTGTGAACCAGGCAGTTCCTTCTGGACCCGATTCAGAGCCATGTTCCCACTGCTCAGGCCAACCCAGGGCTGCCTGAGACAGTGGCTGAGCCACAACTCTGTGGTTTCTTGGCCAAATTAAGTCCCCTGAGACGAGGGGTTCCTCCCCATCGTGGGCCAGCCTGAGAGGATCATCCTGATTGGTGGTTGATGTGAGAAGACTTACCCACTGTGGGTAGTGCCCCCTTGGGCAGGCGGTCCTGGGCTGCATCAGGAAATACACTGAAGCAGCCATGAGAGAGGCAGCCAGCCAGCGGCTAAGTAACCTCCTCCGTGATCTCTGCTTCAGCTCCGCCTCCAGGTCCCTCCCTGACTCTGCACACACCTGTGATCCCAGCACTCAGGAGGCAGAGGCAGGCAGATCTCTGTGAGTGTGAACCCAGCCTGGTCTACAGAGTGAGTTCCAGGATGGCAAGAACAACATTAACACACACACACAATCATTACCAATGTGTTTCACTAGGGTGTGTGGTTTCCTACAAATACAACTTCAATATGCCTGCACAGTGACCATCTCCCCCCCTTGAATGGGTCACTCCTCCTACCACAAAGCAAAAGCCTGGACATGGGTCCTCCTCTGCACAGTGAAAATTCCATGTCTTTTTCACTGCTTTCTTTTTCCAGTGCTGAGGATCAAAGCGAAGTGTTTGGTTGGAACCTCACCCCCTGCACAATCCAGAAAGCCCCAATCTATCTCTCTCCCTCTCCAAACCTTGCCCGCTTAGAGAGTCTCCAACAAAGGAAAGGTGTCAAAAAGCCATACTTTTGGTGGTTATTGCAGCTTCCTCCTCTGAAGTTGCCAGTCACCCAAGTCCTGGCCTAAGCCATACTTAGATACAAACCCATGGTTTGTATGGTTGACATGTCATGGCCCCTTGTCTACAACCTAGAAAATCTTCCTGCTTTTTTTTCAGGGGAACGACTTCTCTGGCCCCAATCTCTGAGACCACAGGTGGGCCTTGTTCTAATAAACCTGTTGTTTATTTTTCCATTTGGCTTCATTGGTACATCAGTAAACCTATTGTGGGGGAGGGGCAGAAAACCCATTACCAGACCTTGGACTGGCTAGGCAAGCTTTCTACCCTTGAGCAACACTCGCAGTTCCACAATTTCCCCCTTGAAGTCTGTCCTTTCTGAACAAACTCGCACAACGTATGAAGAATTGCTAACACAGGCAAGGCTTGGGGTTGACTTTTAGCACATGGGGCATGAGACTCTAGTCTTAGAACACTTTGCAGTCAGGCATGGTGGATCATGCCCAGAATCCCAGCACTGAGAGGCTAAGGCAGGGAGGTGGGGAGTTGTGTGCCAGGCTACATAGTGTGGCCCTGTTGGAACAACCAAAACCCTCAGCTGTGTCTAGGGAAGATGGACGGGGCTAGAGTAAGCCCCTTACAGTTACATCATACTTAGCCTTAGAAGAGGGGAGTTGAAGAGAGACTTAAAGTCCTACAAACCAGTTTTCTAACGTCATTTCCCCCACAGCAACCCAGAAAAAGAGCCATCCAGCCATCCCAGGATACCTGTCCTGATGGTCATGCCCACAATGGCAGTCCCTTCCCGGGATCAGCTGGCCTCACTGCTTGCCCAGCGGTTCTCAGCCTTCCCGATGCTGCAGCAACACGCCCTGCTTTGCCAGGTCCTCTGGTCCTCACGCCCGCCTGGCAATTTCCCTCAGTCATTTCCTCGGTGCCTGCTGGGATCATTTTAGTTATAGCTGGCAACTTTCGCTTTGTGCAGAATTCCAGAGATAATGTTTGATTGGAGATCCCAGCTTGTTCCTGTACAATCTGGAAAGCCCCATTCCCCCCAGCCCTGGTCTCTCACATCTGTCTCTGTCTCTCCAAACCCCACACCCCACTCAGAGAATTTCCAACAAAGAAAAGGCACCATAAAGCCTCTACCTTCCTTGTACAACAGAACCACCTGTCCCAGGATCACATTATCCAGCACAATGAACCTAGGCTCCCCTGCATGAGTTAACAATTAAAAACACACCCTGTAGTCATGTCTGCAGGCCAATCTGGTGAAGGCAACTCTTTGAGGTTCTGTCTTCCCAGGTGTGTCTACTTAATAACTGAGGCTATTACTCAGTTATTCAAGGTTTTATTCATATTTGAGAGAAGGTTTCATGAAGACCAAATTGTCCACAAATTCAATATTTAACTGAGGATGACCGTGAACTTCTGATCTTCCTGTCTCTGCCTCTAAAGTGTTGGAGTTACAGGTACGTGCCACCAAGCCTGGCTTAGAAATTTTTATTTATCTTCCCAAATACATATTATTCTATAATGTAGGGGATCCCATGGTGCAGTGAACTGTCCCTACTTTAAATTTTTACTTTTATTTGTTTATTTTTGCAGTGGTGGGATCATATGTGCAGGACCTTGGGAATAATTCAAGGATAGGCATGTGCCACCAACCCAACGTGTGTGTGTGTATGTATGTATGTATGTGCATACATGTATGGTCATGTGTGTGTACATATACCCAACTAGAGTGTGATGTCTTTACCTCCCTCTCTCTTTTCTTCCCTCAATCAATCCTTGAATTTGTTTTTTGTCATTGCTTTGAGACAGGGTCTCTCTGTAGTCCTGAAACTCCATATATACACTGGCCTTGAACCCACAAAGATCTCTTGCTTCTGAGTCCTGGGATTAAAGGCATGTGCTGCCATATTCACTAATCCTTGTTGTTCTGTATTGTGGAGCCAGGATCTTACTATACAGTCCAGGCTGACATAGAACTTGGTATGTAACTCAGGCTGGCTTTGCATTTATAATCCTGTCTGCCTCCCAGCTAGTGAGATTACAGGCAAAAGGGCATCACACGGGTTCTAGGTCCAGTTGTTTATTACTTACGATCATGTCTCATATAACCCAGGCTAGCCTCCAACTGGGAAATGTTGAGCCTAGGTTGGCCTGAGAGTTCTGACCCTCCTCCTTCAACGTAGAAGAATCAGAAGTTCAAGGTCTAAGTAGAGTAAGGATCATGTCTAAGTGCTGGGATTACAGCTACGTGTCGCCATGCCGAGCTTGGTACGGTTTTCTTTTATCATCAATTTATTATGTTTTTATTTATTTATGAGTGAGTATTCGTGGCATGGAGCATATGTGGAAGGCAGAGGACAACCCAGGGAGTCTGCTCTCACCCCCCACAATGGAGGTCTAGGGGACTGAACTCATCAGGCTTGGTAGCAAGCGCTTCCCCCACTGAGCCCTTCAAAGTTTCTGTATAAAGCCGGATGTGGTAGCACATGCGTGCAATCCTACCACTTAAGAGACAGTGTGCCGCTATCTAGTGGGGGCTGAATTTGGAGCTTTTTTATTTTTATTTTATCTATCTATGTATTTTTGCTTTTTCAAGACATGGTATCTAAGTAGTGATGGAAGCAGGTAGGACTCATTCTGTAGACCAGGCTGGCCTTGAACTCACAGAAATCTGCCTGCCTCTGCCTGCCTCCCAAGTCCTTGTGCCACCACCGCCCAGTCATACAGTTCAGTTTTAAAACACTTTCTTATTGAGAAGCAACTTCAGCCTTTGCAAAGGTTGGAAAGAGGGGCGAGGGAGAAGCCTCGGTCAGTAAAATGCCTGCTGTGTAAGCATGAAGACTGGAGTTCAGATTCCTTCCATGTAAAAGCTGGGGACAGTTGGGACAGGCAGATCCCTGAAGCTCCTCCCCAGCAGCCTAGACAGTCTGTGAGCTCCAGGTTCAGTGAGAGTCCTTGTCTC
Organism: Microtus ochrogaster; assembly: GCF_000317375.1. NCBI lineage: Eukaryota > Metazoa > Chordata > Mammalia > Rodentia > Cricetidae > Microtus > Microtus ochrogaster. Next base: position 3,656,595 of record NC_022017.1, read on the forward strand.
AAATGTAAGCTGGGGAGAGAAGAGGAAGACACCCAAAAGATTCCCTCACTTTCACACACGCATGACCACCCGTGTACACACACATTCACACAAGCTAGGCTGCTGCCACATGTCTGAACTCAAAATACTGAGGAAATGGATGTAAGAAAATCAAAACGAGCCTCATTCCATAGTGAGTTCAAGGCCAGCCTTGACAATATGAAATTCAAAAAAACAAAAACAAACAACCCCCCCCCAAAAAAAGAAAAAATTAAAAAACTGAAAGGCAGAAAAAAGAAGCCCTGTATGGTAGGATGTTGGTGGCACACGACATTAATCCCAGCACTCGGGAGACAGAAGCAGGTGGATCTCTGTGAGTTCAAGACCAGCCGGGTCTACAAGAGCTAGTTCTAGGACCGCCACCAAAGCTACACAGAAACCTTCTCTCAAAATACCAAAAAGAAGAAGAAGAAGAGGAGGAGGAGGAGGAGGAGAAGAAGAAGCAGCCCTGAATGTACAAAAGTCATTTACATTTCCCTTAACATTTACATTTCTAATCACTTATTTTGTATTCCCTGAAACATTCAAACATACGTTATAGACATGGTTCTTCATGACAGGAATATTGTCTGCAGAGCAGTTTATCAGCCCAATGGGCACAAAGGCCGCTCTTACCCTGTAGTTTCTGCTCTGCTGGGGCTCAAACCCAGGGCTGCGGGCATGCAACACAAGCATTCTGCTGTTGAATTCCACGTCCGGCTTTTGTTTTGAGACTGGCTTTTAGGGTGCCATTGAGTTTGTGATCCTCAAGCTTGGGCTCCACAGAGCTGGGATTATAGGCATGTATACCTGGCTAGTGCTTTCCTGTTGCTCTGAGAGTCCAAGGGATCATCAGGAAAGGCACGAAAAGGTCTTTCTTCCTAGATCTCCTCTCCAAATCACAGAGATCCACCTGCCTCTGCCTCTCGAGTGCTGCGATTAAAGACGTGCATCACCCCCACCCGGCTCTTTCTTTTATGTGGAGACAGAAAAATCTCACAAATCCTAGACTTGTTGAGCTTGCTAATTAGCCAAGGATAACGTCCAATAAATCTCCCTCCCTCCACTCCCCAGTACAAGGACTAGAGCGCACACCATCTCACTTGGCAAAAATGTCTTTCTTTTCAATTTACAGGCAGTAACAGCCATATTTATTTATTTATTTATTTATTTATTTATTTATTTATTTATTTATCTATTTATCTGTTTGTT
>NC_022017.1:3658394-3667504 GCF_000317375.1 Microtus ochrogaster
CAGGGGTTAGCACCAGTCGAATCGATCAAGGTGGCCTTCTTTTCTCCCTAGTGAAGGGTCTTGGCTTCTGAGAGGCGCCTAGTCCCGTGCTGCAGAGAGGTGAGACATCCAGGTGACCCACAGTGCTAACAAAGCTGGGATCACCTTGTCTGCCCACCAACTGAATTCTACTCAGCAGTAATAAGATTCCCCAGGGCTTGGCTTGCTGGGTCTGCCAACCATCTAGCACCCAGAGAGGACCACCCAGTGTTCTCAGCAGCAGCGTCCTGTCTCGTTATCCTAGGTCTGGCCAGCAGGATGCTCCTGCAGAGGAGGTCAGATCTTCTACCTGCTTCTTCAACTAACTCTGCACTGCTTCCTCTTTTCCCTTCACCTTGTTTGTTTTTTTTATAGAGCGACTTCTGTGGGTAGCCCAGGATTCCTGGGACAGCATGTTCTGCAGTTGTAGATCAAGCTGACATCACAGAGATCTGCCTGCCTCTGCCTCCCGAGTGCTGGGACTAAAGGTCCACAGCGCCCCAGGCTGACCTTGTGCTTCCTTACACTATTTTGACTTAAGTGTGTGCAGATGCACTCACACAATATATGCTTACACTGTGTACGTGTGCAGCGGTGTCCGTAGACACACACACTTGCAAGCTCAAGGTATGTGTGTGTAGCACAGGTGTTCGGTGTCAAATGTCACTTAGCGAGTGCTGGGCACCTTGTGTTTTAACACAGGCTTTCTCAAGGCCACTGAGGTGGAGATGCATCTACCTCGAAAGGTGGCACACACCTACAACCTTGGCATTCAGGAGTCAGAAGCGGGCAGATCTCTGTGAGTTCAAGGCCAGCCTGGTCTAGACAGGAAGGGCCAAACAGAAAACCCTGTCTCCAAAAGAAAAAAATTACAACAACAGAACAAAAACGGAGATTCACCTGTCTCCATCTCCAGGTGCCGGGGTGGCCAGCTTCAGCAAGCCTGCCGGTCCTTTTCCTTGGATTCTGCACATGAACTCATACCAAACAAGGTAACTAGACACTGTACAGACAGACAGTCACTGTCAGGCTTCTTGTGCTTCTGAATCTCACCCAGGGCGTCGATTTCACACTCTTGCTTAGTGCGAATCATTTCTCATTATAGACAGCTTGGCCAGGAAGAACCAGCAATGTGGTTTACGAAGTTTCTTCAGGGACAACCCCTGGGCAGAACATCCATAACAGCTATTTTGCTCTTTTATTAGGATACTGTAAAAATGTATTGAAGTAAAGAAGGATAGGATCACGTCAGATGGGTACAGAGCAGTGGAAGCCTCCCCCCACCCCACCTCTGAGCACACCCAGTCACCCAAGTTTGTGGCAGGAATTGAAACTGGGACCCCAGCAAACCAGGCGCACTAAAACGGAACTGGTACAGAAGTGCCACAAGGGGGCAGCACAACATCAGAATTTCTGATGGGTGGCAGGGCCAGCAGCCTTCCTGCCTTTCTCATTGGCAAAGGTGAGGGTCTCCATGCTCCCCAAACCTTCCTGTCAGTGCCTCCCACAGGGCCAGCAGGGAGTACTTACCCAACAGCTCCTCAGTGCTGTGCACAAGGATGAACCCAATTGGTTCAGGCCAATTCCAATGTGAGTCACAGGAAATAGCCCTGCACTTCTGGATGCCTGATTTTCTTCTCTCTGTCAGAAAGATCTTTTGATTCACAAGGAATACATGGTTGGAATGGGCTGCTATATCACTGTTTTCTCAAATTGGGGCATTAAGATTTGGGGGTAGGTGCATTGGTTTTTCAAAAAGAGTGGCATTCCTCCTAGACTGGCCTCCAAGTTTCTGTGTTGGAAGATGGCCTTGACTCTCTGATCCTCTTGTGTCTGCCCCCCAATACCGGGATTCACGGCATGCTCCACCTGGTTTCATTTTATGCTAAAAAAGCCAGGCCCAGAGCCAGTGTGTATGCTAGGCACACTGAGCATTAGTCCTGTCGTTCACTTTCTGTGTTTTAGAGAGAGAGCCACCAAAGCCTAGACTACTGTTCCTCATGGAGGTCAGGCTGGCCTTGAATTTATGGCTAGTCGCTAGTCTAAACCTCCAGAGTCCTGGGATTATAGGCATACACCTTCACCCTAGCTCTATCATCTAGTTTTAAGACAAATCCACAAACTCCCTAGAACTGTCTAAATGTGAGGGACAGGAGATTGCCCCAAGGGGTGAAGTGACTAAACCTTCAAGCAGTGGGGGTGAGGCTCCATCTTCCTAGTTTCATCAGCCTGAGGTCGGGACATGAGCTGGTTAGAGCTGGTGACTTCCATTTTGTCGCACGCAGGTGCATAGGGAGTTAGTTGTGGGCGACTCGAGGGCTTCTGGTCAGAACACACCTTCAACGCTGCCTGGATACACAGGGGAGAGTCTGGGGACTCTGAGATGACACATGACTGGGACAGCCTCCTCTTCCTCCCTCCCACCCAGAACACAGCTCACTAGCTTCAGAAGAAGAGTAGTGTTCAGCTACAACCCTAGTGTGTGCAACTTCTAAAGACTCTCAGTCAGAAAAACAGGTCATCTAGAAAGGCTAAAAGAAGAGAGAGAGAGAGAGAGAGAGAGAGAGAGAGAGAGAGAGAGAGAAAATCAGGGTCAATGGGTAAGATCCTCAGTTCCATCAGGAGGTATTTCTCAGCTACAGAGAGAAATACCTAGTCTGAGGCTAGCCTGCCAGAGCTCCAGGTGTGACTCAGTTGGGGTAACTCTTGCCCACCATGCAGAAACCTGGGTTTGGTTTCCAGAACCAAACAAACCAGGCTTGGTGTGGAATTCCTGTAATCCCTACATTTGTACGCAGAGGCAGAAGGATTAAAAGATCAAGGTTATCTACCCCTACATACATGATTTAAAAAGTAAAACTTCTAAAACCCACTGAGACAAGTTACATACCTACACCACCTACACTCAGTTGGCTGAGGGCAGGAGGATCGACGGTCCTTGGCAGCCGGGACTACATACAGTAAACCGGAGTGCAAACAAGAGCAGAGAAAAAGAAAGGATTCTTCATTAGAAGGAACCAATAGATATGCCTGTGGGGTTTAAGAGTCACATGCTTTCGCAAAGAAAATAGACGACCATGAGTACAAGGTGCAGACAGCAGCAGTGAAGGGGAACAGACAAGGACAGGGTTGAAGAACTCTACAAAGGCAAGTGAGTCTTCCTACAACCTCTGTTGACGATTCCAGCAAGGTGGCTTCTCCAGCTTGAGGGCTGCCAGTAAGGACCTGGCATCAGCACCTCTTGCCATCCAGTTTGCCCTTAACAGTCTTTGAGCCAGAGAGAGGCACACGCCGCCCATTGAGGCTGAGGAAAGAAAGGGAGAAGGCAGAGGCTGGCTAGATCCTTTGCAAAGCGGGAGGCCGGGGCTAGAAGCAGCTTTTCTAGGCTAGGGTGCTAAAATTCTGAGTTTTGTCTCAACTAACTTCTGTTGTGTGCGGCTTGTGTGAGGCCTAGAACTCCTGATCAGCATGCATCACCTCCCAGGTACTGCAAACAGACACGTGCCACCTTTCCAGGCTTGCTTGCTTCGTTTTTTAATATTTGCTTTTCAAAACAGGGTTTCTCTGTGTAGCCCTGTCTGTCCTGGAACTCACCCTTTAGACCAGGCTGGCAGGGAACTCGGAGATCCACCAGCCTTTGCCTCCCATGTGCTGCACCATCACGACCTGACTTTACCCGGCTTCTGGCTGTTTCTTGAGACAGACCCTCTGTGTGTGATGCTAGCTTGGTATTCCCTATCTCATGCTGGCCGCGAAGCCTACCATTTTCCTGCCTCAGTCTCCTGAGTGCTGACATTAAATCTAATCCCCATCATTAATGCCTAAGTAATGTTTAAGGCAGGCGGGCGAGGGACGAGGCTCAGATATGGAGTTTGTGCCTAGTATGAATGGGCCCTAGATTTCATCACCAGCATTGTATAAAATTGGGCTTGGTAGCTGCCCTTGAGAGGTAAAAGCAAAAAGATCCGAGTTTAACTACTGCATAGGATGTTAAGATTCTCCAAAACAAAGCCAGGCAGTGGTGGCTGTGCTCGACTTCAATCCTGGCACTCGGGAGGCAGGTGATTTGAGGGCCAGCCTGGTTTAAAACAGCTAGTTCCAGGACAGCAGGACAGACTCCAAAGCTACAGAGAAACCCTCTCTTGATAAAGAAACAAACAAACAAACGAACAAACTAAAAAAGATTCTCCAAAACAAAAGAACATGTGACACCCGCTTGTAGTTCCAGACTCAAGAAACTGAGGCTAGACTATGCTGGGACTTGGAAACCAGCCTGGGCTAGACAGAACGTGGCTGATTCTCCAGATTATCAGAAAGGCTGTCTACAGTTCTATGTTCACAGTGTGGGGTGGGTTTAGTTTCCAGTGTGTGTGTGTGTGGGGGGGATACTCCCAGCGGGCGGGTGGGAGTGACCACTCACCACTGTGGGGCAAAGTTTGGAGGGGCTCGGATAAGCCACACTTCTGTATCTTGAAACCGCAGCGCTCCAAGGAGAAAAGAGGGGGATCTGAGTCTGGAGACATCAACATTAAATTGGGGGGGAGGGGCAGGAGAACAGAGTGGCACCAGAGGCCGGGATATCCGCCATCACAATGACCTGCGCTGAATGCTGGGACACATTCTTGAATATAGAAGATCCCAGGATGGTTCTAATGAGGAAGACAGCTGGAGAGATGGACCACCACACCAGTCGCACAGTCTTCTCTGGGTCTCCTGCTGTCACAGGTTGACATGGTCTAGGCAGAAAGAACACGAGATGAGATTTTACCAATGTGACTGTGGCATGGACGAGGCAGCTTCCCGGAAGTGCCCCCCCACGCCCACCTCCAAAAGAAGTGGAAAAGCCTGCTTACCTTTGCAAGGCTGAGAAAAACAGAAGCCTTCTTAAAGAATTTCACTGGCCAGTGCAGATTCAGGCAGACTCAGGCAAGCTGGAGGCAGGAGGCACAGCAGGTTGCTGACCACTCATTGAGTTTTCAGGTTTCACTCTAATCTGACACCTACCAGTCCCTCAGGGTGTTGCACATGGTGGTAAGTGCAGGAGCCAGTTGTCACTGATGAGAATGGTGGCCTTGAAGGAGCAAGCAGGCAGAGGCAGGAGGTGAGTAGCTGGAAGGCAGAATTGGTGGAGGGGGACTCTGCTGCGCTGGGGTCACTCGCTCCCCAGCTCAGATTTTCCCAAGCTTTGGGTCTGAGGACTCAAGCAACGGAACCTGCTGGGATGACTTGTGGGGATTCCTGCTAAAGGTTCTTGCAGGAGCTTGCCCTCTAGAGGAGTCCCAGAGAAGGTGTGAAGATCAGCCGGGTTGAGGACAAGGCCTGGCTCCATGGGTTTTGTGGGTTTCCCCCGGTGATGGCAGCAGTCTCCCCCGGGTGCCTGGTGTTGCAGACTCGGGTATGTGGCCATCGCCTGATCAAATTTTTGGTCTTCTAGACACTCAATCATTTCTTCCCGTTGGTACCCCATGCCTGCCATGGTGCTGACAATGCTAGGGCTCGGGGTGCCTGGGAGACTCTGGATGGATTCCCGTGCCTGGCTGTCCCTGATCATGGGGCGCGTCAGGATTTGGCTGATGGTGGGCCTCCTGTTGGGGCTGATCATGAAGATTTCCACGATTACGTTGAAAATATCAAGTGGGACATGATGAGGAACGCTGAAGTTTGCAGCTAAAATTTGCTGCTTCAACCCCATAGAAGAGCTCGCTTGGAACGGAAGGTGCCTGGCCACCATGTAGTAGAGGAGGACGCCTAAGTTCCAAACATCGCTGGCATAGCCATCGTATGGCTCCACTCCGAAGAGTTCCGGGGCACAGTAGGCCAGAGTGCCGCAGAAAGTCTTTAGTTTTTTCCCGGGGGCAACTCTGACTGCCAGGCCAAAATCACAAAGCTTCGCATTCCCAGAGGCGTCGATCAAGACGTTGTTGGCTTTGATGTCCCTGTGGACGATCCAGTTGTCGTGGCAGTACTTCACTGCCTGTGCTACCTGTCCAAACAGCCTTCGAGCCTCGCACTCCTGTAAGCCTCCCGGTTTTCTAATTTGATGCAACAGGTTCCCTTTGGAGGCGTAATCCATGATGAGATACGTCATCTCCCGTGTCTGCACCTCCTGAAGGAACCTGATTATATGCGGATGAACGAGGGATCTCATTATATCAACCTCATTCTTGTTCCGGGCGCAGTCCCCATTCACATTTGCCAGAATCTTCACAGCCACGTAGCTGACAGTGGGCATGTGAAAGGCCAGGTTCACTGTGCCAAAAGTTCCTCGTCCCAGAGTTGTCAGCATTTGATAGATACTGCTAAATGTCTCCTTGTCACAACAGACGGTCTCTCTGACCACCTCCATGGCCAGGTTCTCGCTGAAACACAACGGGAACTTTAAACAGTTTAAATCACACCAATGAGAATGTTTATCACTATGAGTTCCTACATTCCAAAGAGAAAAAGAGTCACCGATATTTCAGGCAACCTAACCAGGTACGTAGTGCTCAGGAAGGGAAGGAAGTACCTTCCACAGCAGTGGACAGCAGAGCATAACACAGATCAGGTTGGCCGGATTCACCCAGAAACTGAGAGAATGAAACAAAGGGTCTCAGAAGCTACGAGCCACTGATTGGGAAGGAGAATCATCCTCTTACCTGAGCTGAACACTCATTGAGAGAGAAGATACTAATAAAATCATATGCATGAGAAGTTGATGAGACAACAGAAACCCCCCAAACCCAGAGTGTATTGGTGGGGAGATGGCTAAAGAGGTCAGAACGTTTATTATTTCGGCAGAGGACCTGTGTTTGGTTCTCAGGACCCAGGTCAGGTGGATTACTGACTCCAGTTCTAGGAGATCCTATACCTCTGACCTCTGAGAGCATCCAAACACATGCGTGGACTATAGCAAGGGCAAACACAGACACACACACACACACTTGAGGTCGCCTAAATGTATATTCACATGTAATATATATATAATGTTAAATAGTGATATAAGTCTTTTTGATTAATTTTCTTTCTATGACCTGAAAAGACATAAGAGGGCAACAGATCCCCTAGGTGCGGCACTTCAGGAAGTTATGTTGTCATGGGATTGCTGTGAGGCAGACCTGGTCTTCTGCGAGAAGAGTCCATGCTCCTAACTGCTGGGCTGTCTCTCCAGGCTAACCCATCCCCCCAAAAAATCTGTTTTTGAAAACCCTGAGAGTCCTTCACCTGGACTGGAAAGTGTGGATGGAATTGAGAAACTTCTTGATATAAATTCAAGAAAGAAGATATGATAAAGAACAAGATTGAAATATTTATGAGGAAAAAATTTGCATAGGAAACCCCAGGAGCAGTCAAACCTACTGATGAATCCTTCCAATCTCTTGAAAACAAATGTCAGTGCTCCTCAATACTCCACAAAATAGAAAGGTACTTAGCAGTTCCAAACTCATTCATGCCCAAACCAGGAAAACACAATGAAGAAAAATAGAGGCTATTTCCATGATGAACATAGATGTAAAGTCCTTAATAATACTACTTAATACTTTTCACCAAATTCACATAAGTCAGGCCATACTTCATGGTTAATATATGCTCACAAGGATCCTTGCAAGGATAGCTCTACGCATTTAGCCTGACAACACAACATTGAAAGAGAATTAAGGGCAAGAGTGCCACAGTTATACAGAAGGATGGCCATAGAGAAGGATGAAACTGTGGGGCTCTCAAGAACATGGTTGTCACTGGAGAAGATCACTCTACATGGGAAAAGCCATTCCTTCAAATGTGTCACTTTTCTTCTCTCATATGTGGAACTTGGGAGCAGGAGGAGGTCCTCAACATAAGAGGGGCCTCCTAGGAATGTGGAGGAGGTCTTGTGAGAAGAATGCATAGCAACATGGGTTAATCACATGAGCAAGTGCTCAGAATGCATTAGAGATGTTCCTGCGATTGCCAGGACTAAATTGTTCCTATGATATTGTACGCCATAACAAGGAAAGGCTTGAAAAAGAGAAAAGAGAAACGGACCAAAGAACACATAACAAAAGTAAATGAAGAAGTAAAACTAAAGGCAGAGGTTCTGGAGAGATGAGTTAGTGTTTAACAGCACCTCCTGCTCTTTCAGAGAACTCTAGTTCGAGGCCCAACACACATGGTGCTCACAATCAATTGTTATTCGAGTTCTAGCTAATCTGTCTTCTTCTTGTGACCTCCACAGGTGCGAGGTTCATGGTACACACAAAGAAAGAAAACAATATACTCATACACATAAAATAATAATATTAAAAGTTATGCCCCAAGATGCACAACTTAAATATAAAAACTACCGGGCTGTGGTGGCACATGCCCTTAATCCCAACACGCAGAAGGCAAAGCAGGTGATCTTTTAGTTTGAGGCCAGCCATAACCACACAGTGAGTTCCAGGAATGCCATAGCTACACAGAGAATTTCTGTCTTGAATTCTCGTCCCATACACTCACAAAATAAACAGATTTAAAAAAATGATGAAAAAGTAAGCTTATAAATCAAGCCAGAAAATGAATAAATACACAGAGAACAACAACAATCAAAGGCAACAAAGCTGGAGGGAAACTCACAATGTTGGAGTCCAGCAGCTCTTTAAAGTCCTAATACTCTTTCACCAGCACAGAGCTCCAACCACTTTCTACCTCACAAACCCACTTGCACTGTAAGGAGAGGAGGCAGCCTCAGCCAGAGCTGTGATAGCACAGGTGCCTGTCACTGTGAGGTCAGAGCAAGAAAAGGACAAACGGTGGCTTTTCACATCTCACGGGTTTTTTTCCCCTTCTGTCACCAAGTACAAGATGGCTGATTGAAAAAATGGGAACTCGCATGGACTTGGGAGGGGTGGGCAGCAGGGAGTGAGATCAGGGGAATGTGGCATTTTCAATATCTCCTCCCTAAGAGGCAGCTTCTGCCTTGCTCCATTCTCCCACTACTCCTCTTCCCTCTTCTGTTTCTGTCTCTCTCTGCCTCTCTGCTCCTCTCCTCTTTCCCCTTCCATCCATACCGACCAAATAAATATCCAACCTCACTCTGCAAGGCGTGCCTATCCATCTGTCTCAACAAACTGAAATAAAGAAAGAAAAGAAAA
>NC_022017.1:3668099-3668769 GCF_000317375.1 Microtus ochrogaster
AGATAGTCATTAAAATACAGGTAGATTCAGGTTAGGCCATTAAACTGACAGAAAAACAAGAAAAGTCTCATAAAGGTGAGCACTTGGCTTTTTTTATTGGTTTTTCAGGACAGGTTTCTCTGTTTAACAATCATGGCTGTCCTGGAATTCGCTCTGTATACCAGGCTGGCCTCAAAGTCACAGAGGTTCAGCTGTCTCTGCCTACTGATTGCTGGGATTAAAGGCATGCACCACTGTGGCCCGGCACATGGCAATTATTAAAGCTAGGAAAGTTGAGGCAGAAGGACCAACAGTTAAGGTCATCGTTGGCTACACAGTGGTGTTGCAGCCAGCCTGTACTACAGGAGACCTTCTCTCACCAAACCAAAAAGCAAAAGCAAACAGAAGGGCAAGGAATGCATTTGTCTTGTACATGATTGAGGGTCCCAGTGCTTCAAAAGTAACCTTGGCTGTGAGACACAGGGCATGGACTGATATAGATATGAATAATTTGCATTTTTGTGGATTTTAAGATCAATTTTGTTATATGTATATGTATTTGTAGTCTTGATTAAGGAATTGTGATTGTGTAGTTCATTTAAAAATGTAATGTATATAGGTTGTTAATGGATAATCATCTATAATAGTCAAATTTGTAGTCATGTTAGTTAGATTTTCTAGATATATAGAG